>NC_133619.1:271950038-272145038 GCF_048593235.1 Sminthopsis crassicaudata | reverse complement strand
TATTCTATGTTCCAAATGGGTTGCTAATTCTCTCATTTCACTTTCCAGTCTTTCTCTTCCCAATGGACCATCAACCCATGTTCCTGAAATTACTTTCTGCCACACATCTACTTTGAACTTCCATTATATCTTAATTTTCCTTTCCCATTCCCACTCCCACCTGCACAAACACTTGTAAGTGATCTGTTTTCTCAAAATGTTTTATAACACTTTGAGTAGTGGGTCCTGAAGTTAAGAATATCATAGTTTTTTTAATTTTTTAATTAATTTTATAATTATAATTTTTTGACAGTACATATGCATGGGTAATTTTTTTTACAACATTATCCCTTGCACTCACTTCTGTTCTGAATTTTCCCCTCCTTCCCTCTACCCCCTCCCCTAGATGGCAGACAGTCCCATACATGTTAAATGTGTTATAGTATATCTTAGATACAATATATGTGTGCAGAACCGAATTTCTTGTTGACCAGGAAGAATTGGATTCAGAAGGTATAAGTAACCTGGGTAGAAAGACAGTAGTGCAAACAGTTTACACTCAATTCCCAGTGTTCCTTCTCTGGGTGTAGTTGATTCTGTCTATCGTTGATCAATTGGAAGTGAATTAGAAGAAGATCGTAGTTTAAATCTGGTTTTAGAAACTAGATATATGATTCTAAACAAGTTACTTAACTTTAGTATGTCTCAGTTTCCATCTCACAATTTTGTTGTAGGGACCCCAAAAAATATTGATAAAGTGCTCAGGACAGTGCCTGACACATAAGTGCTTAATAAATGCAATATTTATTTTCCTTCGTTTGGACATTTCCTTATGGAATTATGCCTCTGACACTAGTTGTTAGGCTGCAGACATGCACTTCTGAGATTCAGTTTACTCATCTCCTTAAGGAGAGATAGCCCATAAATCTGTTGCCAAGATCAAATGAAATTTAAATGAAGGATTTAACAAATTTTAAAGCAAACTGAAGTACCCCTAAGTTGTTGAATGATCAGTTATAAGATTTTTCAATCATATTCTCCCCTTTCTCTTTTTATTTTCTTGATATCTGTACTTTCATGTAAACAGTTTACAAGCAAAATTCTGTATCTACCTATATACATTTGTTGTAAATTATTCTCTACTTATGAATTCAGACAAAGACTGGACTCTTAATAACTCTTGGTAATCGTTACCCAGAAATCTCTACTTGATTCCTTATTATTTCCCAGGTTGTAAACCTTTCTATTTATGAGCAAAAATGGTAATCAAAAGCCTATTGCTTTAGGCATTTACTGACTTGATTGTGAAAACTCTCTTCAGTTAGAAAAGCGACATAAATGTTTGTTGCTTTTAGTGTACATGCCTTGTCTGCCCTGATTCTAAAGAGAATATAGTGTTTTTCATCTTCCCAAACAGGAATTTTACCTTTTAAATGCTTAATAAATGCATGTGGAATTGGAAATGAAGTTTGAGAGCACAGATCAGAGAAAGATATAATAATTTACATCCCTTGTAGTTTCTTACTCTTTTTTGAAAAACTTGGAAAATATTAAGGATAAGGACCTTTGTAGCCAGTTCTTCCCCATAAAAAAGTGATATAGCATTAGATGATTAGATGTACTGATTCTATCTCATTTCTTATCCTCTTTGTCATTATTATTAAGATAAGTTTGTAACTGCCATGCTTGTACTGCCATGTAGTTTATTTTATGATCAGGAATATTCTGATAAATGTTTAGCATCCAGCTCTCTAAAATAAAAACCTGCAAGATACACTAAGTTTAATTTGCATGAATATTTTCTAGACCATTTAAGTCAACAAATCAATGAATCATATCTTCATTTGTAGCCTTTATGAATTTTCAGAGTATAAATGCTCAAACTGAAAATTTAAAAGCTGACCTCTGGCTGCAGATTGATACAGAGAACTCAACTTCCTCCTCCCCTCTAATGTGAAATCTTCTGACTTTGGTGCTTAGGATTAAAGCAGCAAAATGTGAGACCAATTCACCCCAATACAGATATATTTTAATTCTATCCTATTCCCTATTTTCTAATCAATGGTCAAATTACACAAGAAAGATTTTAGAGCTTGTTTGAGAGTCCCTCAAGAAGATCGGCTCTGTTGTCTCCACTCTAGAAGTCAAAGCACAAATCATTTATATTTATACCAAATTTGTTGACTTCACTGCTTACAGGCAAAGTACTTTAGGGTAAGATCATTTTCCCTTCCTTATAGGTAGAAGTGCCTGGAACCTACTTCTTTATAGGGATCTCTGCCTTTTTAGTCCTGGGGCCATCAGTAATGCAAACCCCACAGTTGTACTTCTTAACAAATAGTTTGTTAAAGGAGGTCTTTCAGAGGTGATTCACAAGAAACAGATATAGGGAAGAATACATTATATTTAATAGAAATTAGAGTCATGAAATGACTTGGGAGAATGATGAGAATTAGGTCTGAGAAACTACAAATGTGTCATTCATTTTTCAGAAAGTTATATAATGTAATCATAAAAATGCTGCAATAGTTATTTTGCCAAAATAAATTGTTTGGCAGTGTAATTTGCCATTAGATATAAGATTGGAAAAAAAAACAGATTTTTTTTTTACAGATCTACTTTATTTCAGCTTTTCTGCTGTTATACAAATTGAAAAAAAATTCTTGACAATGCACACACTGTTTTCCATGCAATCAATATTCCCCAATGTCTTGAGCCAGTATTGCCTATGATCTGTGTGGGAAGAAGAAAATATCAGAACAGCCAAGCCTCGGCATATATAAAAATTTCTCTAGGCAGTTTTCCTTCGGTGTCAAGGAAAAGTCTGCCAGTGCTTTGTAACATATGAGATTGTCAACAGATCTATGAAAGACAGTCTGTTTAGAAATACTGCACCAGGTCATAAAAGCTCAATCATGCATATTGCTGAGGTAAAAAGGCTGAAAAGCATTGTGATAGATGAACAGACTTGGGGTCCAAACTTAACATTTTCCTTCCTGTCTTCTTATTTATTTTTATTTTGTTATGTGTTGTTTTTATCTTTATATTACAAATCTATAAATTCCAATTAATTCCAAAAAAAGACTACATGTGAAATTGAATTTCTTTTGATTTTAAGTACATATTAAGGAAATAATATAATAACACCAAATTATACCTAAGATCAAACCTTCACTGGGAACACGGGAAAGAAACCTCAATTTCAGCTTCTTAGTCTCTCTCATCTAAGAATGAGTTTCATAGGGGTTTCTACATATCCATACATACACACCCACACACCCACACAAATGCTATCAGTTAAAACAGTTTATAACTTGGAGAGGAACCAGGCACAGAGAATCTACAAAGGAAAAGAAGATCAAAGAAAATGCAGCTGTCCTAACTTCCTGGAACAAGTTTAGATTCCTGTTATCAACAAAGGTTCTAAGGTTTAGGACAAAGTGTCTCTTAAACTTGGGATACCAGGCAATCTGCTTCCTCCCCCTGCTTAGTTAGGAATCAGAACTCCTCTTAACTTTATTTTTATTTATATTTTTCCAGTTATATAGAAAACAACGTTTTGGGGGGTTATACATGTTCATTCATATTTCCATTTTTCATTTTTTGTATGAATCATGATGGGAAAGAAAAATCAGAACAAAAGGAAAAAAATGAGAAAAAAAGTGAACATAGCATGTATTGATTTACATTCAAGTCTTCATTCAGTCTCTCTGCATGTGGAAAGTGTTTTCCTTTCCATCTAAAGTTTATTGTGATTGCCTTGGGTCATTGAGAGAAGAACCAAGTCTATCATAGTTGATCACTGCATAATCTTGCCGTTGCTATGTACAAAGTTTTCCTGGTTCTGCTTGTTTCGCTCAGCATCAGTTCATGTAAATATTTCCAGGTCTTTGTAAAAATCAGACTATTCATCATTTTTATAGAACAATAATATTCCATTACTTTGATATACCATAACTTATTCAACCATTCCCCAATTCAGGGGATTAGAATGCTTACATTCTAATCAGTGTAGAATTTAACATAGTTAAAAGTGTAAAAAAGAAACAAGGAGACAAAATTAAATTTTATTTTTATTAACTTTCCACTAAACTTAAATTGGAAGACCTCCATTATTTTTTACTGTGTAACTGTCATATGTTTACATAGTAAAGTAAAAAGCCTTACTTAAGAGAGAGACTTGGTAATAGGATAACCTTACCAAGGGAAAAGAAGTGGGAATAGATTAAATTCATAAAAATATATATATACAAATATTAAGGAAAATTAAATTAAGTAGTCTGAATTGAGTTGTACATTAGAATATTTCCTTCATAATAACATTATATTAGCTCAGTTTGGGTGAGAAAAATTCATTGATTTCATCCACATAAGCACCTCTTATGTCTTTACACTTCAAAAAAAAAAAAAGAAATGTGTATGTAATTCACTGCCACAACTTCAGATAAGGGTTGTCATCATATCTTAGTACTTACTATGCTTCTACTGAGCTGATTTTGCTTCTTGGAAACTCAAGAAAGATACTTATTTCCTTTTTATTTATTTATTTGGTTGGTTGGTTTTGGGGTTTTCTGGTGAGGTAATTGGAGATAAAGGACTTGCCCAGAGTCACACAACTAATGTATCAAGTGTCTGAGGCTGGAGTTAAACTCATGTTCTCCTAACCCCAAAGCCCGTGCTCTATATGCTGCATCACCTAGCTGCCCCTGGTACTTTTGCACTTTTCAGGTATGCTCAGTCTACTTTCTAATGGTTTTCATATCAGTTCTAATAGCAAATCTCCTCAAAACCCATCTCAAACAAGTTTTTAAATCCATTATATCTGGGGCAAAATAGTTTCATTAAAAAATAAGCATTTATTAAGTTTCTCCTACATGCCAGGCACCAGGCATAATAAAAAGTGGGAGGGGGGTAAAGGTAAAGATAAAAAGCTGCCCAAATTAATTTAATTTAAATTAAATTAATTTAAAATTTAAAACAATTTTAAAAAGGAAATATCTACTTTATAAGGGTACATTCATATACCTGAAAATCCAGCTAAGGAAGATTGGTTTAATGGTGTCTCTATTTTAAAATAGTCTAGGGGAAGTTATATATCCAAGGAAAAAGATATTGAGCTTTTATCAGCTACCAGCTGATTAATTATCAAATTAATTTCCTTCCAGATCCAAAGGACAGTACCAACAAGTACCACCAGAAAATGCCAGAGGCATAAGTTAGTGAAGAATTAATAATGTCAGGAAGCCATAAGTTATGACATATATAGCAATAACTGCTTGACCTCTTGATGTCATTTATAAGAATATAAGTTAAAAATAAATTATGAATATCAGTTATAAAAAAGTTTCTACCCCAGGTGCTCCTTATAACAAAGAAATCACAAGTCCAGATTTTTCTTTAAGTTTTATTCTATTTCTTTGTTTGTATTTCCTTTTCATATGTGTATACATACACATATGCATATACACATACATGTATGCATTATGCACCTGTCCAGACCCATGCATGTACACATGTGCACATTTATATACACACAATACACATACACACACACACACACACACACACACACACACACACACACATATATATATATATATATATATATATATATATATATATATATATATATGTCCTGGATTCCCCAGTACCTTAGTAGCTTCTGATTTTTTCTGAATATCAAAGACCATGTCATAGAGGGGCAAATGTAGTGCTGGTAATATGATACAATGAGCTCTCTATTCTTAGGTGAATAAGTATGGCTAATATGTAGTGCCATTTGCTCCAGTTTTGGCTATTGAGTTACCAATGGGAACATCAGAGAATTGAAGCTGGGGGATTTTACTTAAGCAAGTATGGAGGCAAAGAAGAATTTTGCAGTGACTCTATATAAGGTATCCAAATTTTGTTTTGTTTTTTCTCTGACCAAGTAACCTCTACATATGTCCAAAATATGAGTTGGTCCTCTTCTAGAAGAGAAGTTAAAAGGGATAAAGGTCCATCAGATAAACCTGGAATGAATTAAAAGTTCTTTAAAAAGAAAAAAAAATGGAAGAAGGGTTCTAAAAAAAAACACAGTACAAAGACAAAATATTTGACTTGTTTTAGGAAATCAAATTGTGGAATAAATGGGAACTTAGCCTATGATAACATATCTTCTTGCTATTGTATTTTTTGAACATTAGGATCCAATTCATTAGGATGAACTTGATTTCCTAATAAGGTATCTAATTCTCTTCTGAGATTCTTTAGCAACTTAGAATTCCTCTTGTTCTCATCCTCTGTGCTGTACAATTTAGTTTTTTCTATTGCCATAAGCTATTCTTTAAATATTTCATGCATATTAATTTTGTCTTCCTTGAAGGCAGGGACCTGTCCTATCTTTATATCTTTATATCCTGAATTTTATAGGATCAGATCCTGAATAAATGCTTGCTGATTAGCTAAGAAATAGCTGATAATGGTAGTTACTGCTCGGAGATATAAAGGGTCATATTGTAGTCAGGATGAAAAATCTTGCCTAAGGTGCTTCCTGAAGGCAAAAGCACTAGTCAGACAAGAAACTGAAATATAGTGATATCACAATTCAAAGGTCAAGACTATATTTCTGAAACAGTACCCATCTCTTTCATGTGAGAAGTCACTCTGAAGGTCATTTACCATTGGACATTATTCCATTTGCTTTTGTCAGCATTTCCCCAATTTTCTGGGCCTTTTGCTTCTTTTCTCTCCAACCCCTGGATCTTAGTCAAATGTCTTCCCTGAATTAAGAGAGGCAATTTCCCATTAAACAACCAAAATCAGCAGATACTCTTTTTATTCACCCTCATCCAAACTGTATAATAGATTTATATAATGAAGTCATTAAAAGAAAAATGTTTCACACAATTACTTAAAGGAAAGAGAAACACGCATTTATTAAGCTCCTATTATGTGCCATTTTCTATGCTATTTTTAACAATGACTTTGTGAAATAAGTATTGTTATTATCCCCATTTTATAAATGAGGAAACTGAGGAAGACTGGAATTATGACTGACTAACATTACACCGCTAGTATGTGTCTGAGGTATAATCTAAATTCAGATCGTTCTGACTCCAAGTTCAATGCTTTATCCAGAGGACCACCTAAGAAGAAAAGATTAAATTAGAAGATACCCAGCAAAACTCATCAAATTATAGGGTAATGCTGCAAGTAATTGAGAAGCCATGCCTAAAAAGTCATTGAAGCCCCTGGATTCCACTGATGAAAATTGAACTCTGAGAAATAGTTTTAAGAAAAATGTAAATGTTTCCCAACTGATAAATGTGCAAATACTATGAATAAACAGTTTTCAGATGAAATCAGAGCTATCTATAGTTATATGGGAAAAATGCTCTTAATCACTATTGATTAGAGAAATACAAATTAAAATGACTCTGAGGTACCACCTCATACCTATCATATTGACTAAGATGACAGAAAAGGAAAATGGTAAGTGTCAGAGAAGATGTGGGAAAATTGGGACCCTAATACCTTGTTGGTGGAGTTGTGAAGTAATCCAAACATTCTGGAGAGCAATCTGGAACTATGCCAAAAGGGCTTTAAAACTGCACATCCTTTCATTCAACAATGTCATCACTGGGTCTATATCCCAAAGAGATCATAAAGGAGGAGAAAGGAACCACATGTGCAAAAATGTTTGTGGCAGCCCTTTTTTTGTAGTGGCCAGAGACTGGAAATTAAGTAGATGCCCATCAGTGGGAGAATGGCCAAATAAATTATGGTATATGAATGTTATGGGATATTATTGTTCTCTAAAAATGTTGAACTGGTAGATTTCAAAATTGGAAAAATCTACATGAAATGATACTGAGTGAAGTGAACAAAAGCAGAGCAATATTGTGTGATGATCAACTTTGATAGATTTTGCTCTCCTTAGTAAGACAATGATCTAAGGCAATCCCCAAACACTGATGATGGAAAATATTCTACATTCTACATTCAAAGAAAGAATTCAAAGAAATAAAGACTCTAAATAAAGATGGAAGCATATTATTTTAACTTTTCTTTATCATGTTTTTCCCTTTTGTTATGATTATTCATTCACAACATGACTAACGTAGAAATACGTTTAATGTTATTGTAGATATATTATCTATATCAGATTGCTTGCTGTGCTGTAGATAATGGGAGGGAGAAAGAAAATGGAAATCAAAATCTTATAAAAGTAAATATTGAAAAATTATATTTACATGTAATTGGAAAAAATAAAATACAATTAAATGGGAAAAATGTAAATGAAGAAATTCCAAATCAAATTAAGGATCTGCAGTAAGAAAAGAATGAAAAAAAAAACATAGGTGTTAAAGAGTAGAACTGAATATTAACAAACAGTTACTGACCTCTTTACTGCCACAGTCCAATGCATCTAAACCTCTGGTCTCTTAACATTTTTTGTGTTGTGGACCCCCTCTTAGGATAATGTTTTAAATTTTAAAAGTCCATAAAATTTTAGGAGATAAATTTCTTTTTAAGTTAACATATCTAGGTTAAGAATGTTTGCTAACCTATCTGAGATAGACTTGGCTGTTGGTAGTGAAGCAACGGATGCTCTCTCTTCTGATGTTACTAAAACTCCTCTACCATGACACAGTTAATTCTGCTCTGCTTTATATGTATCACACTTAAAAAGAAGTCTCATTTGCTCATAAAATTATAAGAAATATCTACTATAAGAGAACAACAAGTCTTATCTCTTTTCAAATTACACTAAGAAATTCAGGTCAAAAGTCAGTCAAAATATTTTTCCATTTCAGAAAATGAATTTTTTTTCTGAGGAAGAAATCTTAAATTAACACTTTTCACTATTCCAATCTTATATGTCCTACCACCTTGATACCATCATCACTGCTTGAGGTGCTGGCAAGGACTATGCTTTGCAAACAGTTACTTGAATGTGAGCTATTCGAATTATTTTCCTGCCATGTAATCCAAAAAGAAAAGGTCATCAACGTACTTGTCACTTCAAAGTTACCACCAACTACTATGCTCAAAGAGTTATCAAACTGTGCATACCCTTTGATCCAGCAGTGTTACTACTGGGCTTATATCCCAAAGAGATCTTAAAGAAGGGAAAGGGACCTGTATGTGCAAAAATGTTTGTGGCAGCCCTCTTTGTAGTGGCCAGAAACTGGAAACTGAGTGGATGCCCACAACTGGAGAATGGCTGAATAAATTATGGTACATGGATGTTATGGAATATTATTGTTCTGTGAGAAATGACCAGCAGGATGATTTCATATTTACATGAACTGATGCTGAGTGAAATGAGCTGGACGAGGAGATCATTATATACTTCAACAACAATGCTATATGATGATCAATTCTGATGGACGTGACCCTCTCCAACAGTGAGATGAACCAAATCAGTCCCATTAGAGCAGTAATGAACTGAACCAGCTACCCCAGGGAAAGAACTCTGGGAGATGACTATGAACCTCTACATAGAATTCCCAATCCCTCTAATTTTGTCCACCTGCATTTTTTATTTCCTTTACAGGCTAATTGTATAATATTTCAAAGTTCGATTCTTTTTGTACAGCATAATAACTGTTTGGACATGTATACATATATTGTATTTAACTTATACTTTAACATATTTAACATGTATTGGTCAACCTGCCGTGTGGGGGAAGGGGTGAGGGGAAGGAGGGGAAAAGTTGGAACAAAAGGTTTTGCAATTGTTAATTCTGGAAAATTACTTATGCATATAATTTTTGTAAAACTTAAAGTAATTGATTAATTTTTTTTAAAAAAAGTTACCACCAAATCAGCCCTTTCTGCCTAGTTCACACCTCTCATCCTTGGCTACTTGAATAATTCTGTTATTGTTGCTTTTGACTCCTTAGTGTCCTTTACTTTAACTTAAGTTTCCTTTATGCACACATGATCTCCCAAGGAACACATGACACAAAACCTATTGTTTACATGATTTTGAACTAAAATTCTCCATTGATAACAACTTCTTTCCCTGCATCTCTTATTTCTTATTCTTTATTGACCTCTACATTGCAGCCTTTATTTCCCTTATACACTTCCTTCCCTCTGGCATTATGTTCCCTTAATCCTCTGTGTGTGTGTGTGTGTGTGTGTGTGTGTGTGTGTGTGTCTGTATTTCTGTGTGGAGGAGAGGGAACAGTCTTATTTGTTTGGTAAATATATAATTATTTTAGTAGTTACCCCTTCTACATTGTGACTTTCTCCATCACAATTTTGATATATACTGGGTCAGTATAAGAAATTAAATAGGAAGCTGCAGTTGGAACATGAAGGCTCAACAAACAACATAGAAAAAATTTAGAACCTCAGAAATGAATAAAATATATGTATAGTATTGTAAAACATCAGTACACCACAATAGAAAAAAATTCAAACTTCTCTAGTATAAGGGAGAACCAAAAAATTTTGGGAGCACCCCCAATTCCCAAGAAGTGAAAGGGATATAACTGTATTGCCTTTTTTTCCCATTAAAATGTAGGCACTTTAGGGACAAGGAATGTTCTTTGTATTTGTACACACCTTTTTATGAATTACTAGTGCTTATCACAGTGCCTGGCATGTAGTAAGCACTTAAAAATTGCTTGTTCATTTGTTCATTTGTCAGTCCCTTGTAGTCTGGCTACCAGCCTGCTCTACTGAAATTATTCTCCCCGCCAATACAATTTTTCTTGCTACTATGAATTCCACTAATACTTCTTTATTATTAAAGTTTTTTATTTTATTTTTTATTCTTAATGCTCTTTAATTTCAAAACATATGCACAAATAATTTGACAACATTCACCCTTGCATAGCTTTGTATTTCAGAGTTTCTCTTCCTTCCCCCCACCCCTACCCTAGATGGTAAGCAATTCAATACATGTTAAATCCAATATGTATAAACATATTTATACAATTCTCTTGCTGCACAACAAAAATCAAATCAAAAAGAAGAAAGTAAATGAGTAAGAAAATGCAACTGAGCAACAATAGTGAGAAGATTATATTGTGATCCACATTCATTTCTTACAGACCTCTCTCTGGGATAGATGGATCTCTTCATCACAAGATCATTGGAACTGGCATCAGTCATCTCATTGTTGGAAAGAGTCATATTCATCAAATTGATCATATTATGATGTTATGTGTACAATGATCTCCTGGTTCTGCTCATTTCACTTAGCATCAGTTCATGTAAGTCTCTCCAGGCCTCTCCTGATCATTTCTTATAGAACAATAATATTCCATAACATCCATATACTATAACTTATTCAGCCATTCTCCAATTGATGGGCATCCACTCAGTTTCCAGATTCTTGACACTATGAAAAGGGCTGCCACAAACAATTTTGCACATGTGGGTCCCTTTCCTTCCTTTAAGATCTTAAAGTGTTTTGTTTTGTTTTGTTTTTAAACATGTGCATAAGTAATTTTTATCATTCACTCTTACAAAACCTTGTGTTCAAAATTTTTTTCCCTCCCTTCTCATTCCTTCCCCTAGACAGCAAGTAATCCAGTATATGTTAAACATGAAATTCCACTAATACTTAGACATGGATGAATACCCTTCCTTCCTAGATGTTCTTTCCTCTGTGGGCTTCTATGTACCGCTCAATCTTTGTTCTCCTATTTGTCCAGCTGGTCTGTATTATTCCTGGCTGGTTTGCATTCTATCTCCCATCCCTTAAGTCCCTCTCCACCACCACCTTTTCTTTTTCTTTTTTTCTTTTTTTTTGTTGTTGTTTATTCTGTTTCCCTTTTTCTTGCTTCCATCCACTTCCATGGCTTCATCTATACCCAAATAATATCAAATCTGGATAATTCACTTCCTACTAAACCTATCACTTGGATGTCTCTCAAACTCAAATCAAAAGCTGAGCTCCCCTTGCCTGGTCCTTCTGCCATCCTGGTTCAAAATCTTTGACTAATCCTTGATTTTTATAAATTTAGGAATCCTTTAGGTTTTGTGTTCTCCTACCTTCTTTCTGCCCTTCCCTCCCCCCCAAAAAGCCATTTTGCATCTTTTCCTTCTCTCTACTCACATAGCCACTATCTTAATTCAAGGCATCATCACTTTTAACTTGGGAAATCATAAAAAACTCATGTTATATCTCCATTCTTCCAATCATTCATTACTATAACTCTTTTCCATATGGCCAAGATAATTTTCTGAGATATTGTTGTTGCCTTGTTTGTAACTCCCATGTCTTCAATCTTTCTATTCCATCTAGGATAAAATGCAAGCCCCATAAATCTGTTTGTTTTTTTTATGATTCCTCATAATCTAGCTCCAGTTTCCAGCTCTTTCCTCATGCTCTTACAGTCTGGAGAAATTGGAATACTAGTTGTTTTCTGAAAAGACTTTTTTCCTCTGGTTTCTGCCATTTACAGAAATCTCCTAACACATCTGGAATGTTGATGTTGATCATTGTTCCTTGATTTTCTTCCTTTGAAGTTCAGCTCAGGTGTCACCTCCTTTGAAATTTCTAATCATCAGTTCCCTCCTGAACCCCTAATACACATCATGTCAAGAATACCCTCACCCCATTGTTCCCTATGTTTTGTGTTAACATATGTATATATAACATTGCTCATCCTCATTCTGCCATCATGATCAGAACATAGCAAGTTCTTTGAAAGAGGAGCCATCTTTCTGTAGTGTTTAGTACATAGATATTTCTGCCAAGGACCAATCAATCTAAGTTTAGAGCCCCTCTTAATGTTTTTGTGACAATCTAGAAGGGTACAGGCTTTCAAAGCATTGCACAGATAAATAGTAAACAATCAACTGAAATAATAATTCCCCAAAATGTTATACCATCCTTTTCTCTGCATTATGTATTAATATCACTGTCTCTGATCTTGTTTAACGACCTGAAGGCATCCTGGATTCCTGAGGGCTCTACTAGCAAAGCAAAAAAAAAACTCTGGAAAGTCCTACACACAAAAATTTTATTCAAACATTGACAAATGCCTTCTATGCTATAGATGCAAAAAAAGAAATAATCCCTGTCCTCATGAGACTTAATTCTTCCAAGAGCAAGGGCTGCAATATTCATGAGAACAATATGAAGAAGATATAAAGTGATTCCTGGAGGAAGAACATGCGGGCAAGTGGAGGAGCCAATAACCCACTAAACATTTGCCAAGTATCCTCCTTTCCTACATGAATGCCTCAACTTTTGCCACTATATGATTTTGTAATAGTAACTGAAGACTGTTTACTAAAGCACAGAGAGAACATGATCAGTGAATAAAGTAAATGCCCCAAACACAGCTGACTAATATATATATATATATATATATATATATATATATATATATTTATGTACCAACACACACATTTACATTTAAGTATATACTGATTGCTCAGATGAACTTCCCACTCCCAGCTCCATCTCCAGGTCAAGTGAATAAGTGTGTTATTGTCAGACAGAAAACCCTGGAATCAAATTTGGCTTTAATTTATAACCCATATGTCACCAGACAGAAAGGCCATCTCCCAGAGCAAAATTTCCTTTATCTGAAAAATGAAGGGCAAGTCAGGACATCAAAAAACGAAGGGCCAACAACAACTTGGTTACCTCATTGGCTCCTGTGGATTTAGTGACCATCTGAACACTAACAACTCTTAAATTTCCCTATCTTGATCTAACCTACCCTAACCTAGCATCTCAAACTGGATGAAGAGTAGACTTCTTAAACACAAGACCAAAACCAAGATCGTTCTCTCTCCCCTAGATCCTCCCTGCCTCCTGTCGTCCATACTGCTGTAGAGGGCAAAGCCAGACTCTGAGACCCTCAAGCTCACCACACAGCTGTCATTTTTGACTGTCCTTAAACCTCCCCTTCCCCCACCATATCCAAGTGTTGCCAAAGCTGCAAATTTTACCTTTACAACCTCTCTCAAATAAGCCCTGCTCTCATTACCTCATGTCTGCACTGCTGCAAAAGCCTGCTGGGGCTCTGTGTGCACCGTCTATCCAATCTTCCAATCCAGCCATTAAAATGAATTTTCCAAAGGATAGCTTTGGTCTCTCTCTTTTCTCTGTGTCTCTCTGTCTCTGTCAGGCTGGGAAGAAGCTCCTTTTAAGGAAGGCTTTGAGACTTATGCACTGATTCCTCAAAGAATGGGTGCTGTAATAGGCACATTGGGGATAGAGTCTGGGCAGTACAGATCTGATGATCTCTGATGGTGAGGAGTTCTCTGCTTCTCCCACCCCTCAGGACACACTACAAGGAGCACCTGGTGCTCTCTGTCTCTGTCTCTGTGTCTCTGTCTCTCTGTGTGCCTGGGTGTGTCTCTGTCTCTGAGTTTATGTCTCTCTCTGTCTCTGTCTCTGTCTGTATGTGTGTCTCTGTCTCTCTGTCTGTCTTTTTGTGTCTCTCTCTCTGTCACACACACACACACACACACACACACACACACACACACACACAACCCAGTAAATTCCAGTAGCTCAATCCTATCATTTCTAGAATTAAATTCAAAACCTTCTATCTTTCCAGTCTTCTTATATTCTATTTTCTGCTTTGTAATATTCAACTTAATGATACTAATATCTAGGTTGTTTTATGAATGACTCTCCTCCCATCTTTGAGCACTTTCTTTGATTGTGCTCCCTCCCCCCTTCACCATATTGAAAATATTTTTCCTCATCTCTACTTAATGATCTCTCTGTTTTCTTTAAGTCCCAATTAAATACCATCTTTTACAGGAAGCCTTTCCCAATCCTTCTTAATTCTAGGGCTTTTCTTCTATTATTTTAGGCATATAATTTTACATATATACCCATATATTTATATATGGGTATATATCCCTATTTGTACCTAAAGATAACTATCAATAAGGGAAAGAAAAAATAAAAAAGATAAAAATAATTACATGATGACTTTATTATATAATTAAAAGGAATAGTAAGTTGTATATAAGTTCAAAGTCTCATGCACAATCATCTTTTTATTGTACTGTTATGAAAGTGCTTATTTTATTCTATAATTTTTTAAAAAATAGGAAATTTTCTCTATAGCCTTTGTGTATACATTTGTTTGCATGCTATCTCCCTCATTAGACTGTCAGTTTCTTGAGGTCAGTGGCAGGTTTTTTTGTGTGTCACCTGTATTTAGCATGGTACCTGGTATATAGGTAGCTTTAATAAATGTGTATTGACTGACAAACTACTGCTGGTGTCAGATCTGGAATATGAAAACAGGGGATTTTTTCTTCAGGAAAATAACACCCTGTTGCTATACATACATTCTAGTCAGATGTTTTTGAGGATTATGGTTCAAAGGATTTATTGACTGTTTCAGGGGAGCACCAATGAATCGGTTTTGTGGAAAGGTTCCTCCATTTTCCCATAGCTCCTACTATATGATACCATGTTACAGAGGGCAAGGGCAATGTGGATATTGTTACATACTAGATCCTTTAATTTTGGGTTTGTTGTGGTTTAAGATGACATCCATCTCAGTTGCATCTATTAGAATAACACAAACAAAATCAAAGAACTTACGGATAGAAACTCTCAGTCAAGAATAATTATAACAAACTACAAAGCATTTCAAGCTCAGACCCAGGCAGAGGCACTTAAATATTTTATATTTCTGCTACAAGCAATCATAACAACAAAAGAGCATTTGGAGGTTTAACCTAATTTAAGAATACTTAAATCCCAGGTGTAGATCATCTGACCATTTCCCTGGTTATTTATTTTCCATTATATGATAACTCTCAAGGCTAGATGGATATAAAACCCCTATGTTCAATCCTATTGCTATTTAAGGATATATTTAAGACTCATTTTACAACCTCTGTTTGCACACTGTACAAACAATGTTTATCTTTCGTGTGAAAGAAAGAACATTGCTGACCATCCTGCCCCATATGCCACCCAACCAACATAACACCTTCTATTTGAGGAACAATATTGCCAGGTAAGACAGAGGTTCTTTTCAGTTGCCATAGGAACTGACTTTGAATCACCATGCTCTTTTGCTTTTCAGTCAACTTTCATATAGCATTTTTGGGGAAATGATCAAGCAAGAATACCTCTGGCATTCATCCTACTCTGGAGCTGGCTTTGAAGTAGATTTGTATATAGACAGAGATTCCAGGATAAAGCAGTTTGAAATAATCAGGTCTCACTGTTGCAAAGCATAACCAAAGAGCTAAGTTGGGGAGAATAAGTTACATGGACTTGGGGTATGTATGACTTAAATGTCGGGATGCTTCACCCAATTTATCCTTCCCCCAATCTTTTTTTCCAGTTATACATGCTTGTTTTTTGCTGAACCCTGCCTTAGCTTTTGTAACAAAGAGCACACAGATTACAATGTAGGCATCTCTGGATCTGGCCCAGAAAAGAATTGTGGCAATATATATGGAGAATCTCAGCATATGACGCCAACAGAATCAAATGAAGAATTTAAAAACAATATCTCAATAGCATCACAACCCCATTCCCTGTGAACAGTGAGAGAAGCAGCTCTCAGATTGAGTTGAAATTGATTTGGTTAATAAAATCTTAAAATATTAGAGTCTTGACTGGTAACTTTCTCTTTGAAATTATTTTCCTTAATGACCTTAATAAATCTGACCAATAGTCATCACTACTTTTCCTGAATTTAAAAATCATTCACAATACTTATACTCCTATATTAGTATTTAATTAGCAAGAATAATGTTTTAAAATAACTTAACAGATGATAAACATCTCCTCAGTAGTCATATCCTAGGTACACTGTTTCTTTTCTTTCTTTTTTAAAATAATATTTTATTTTTCCCCAGTTAGATATCAAGTTAGTTTTTTGTAAAGATTTAAAAAATGATTTTACTTAAAAATAAATTGAACTGGTCTCTCACACCTCTATTTTTCTTTATTTTTATTCAGAGGATTTGTGTACAACAGAGCTGGAGGCAATGAGCTCATAAAGACAGTTTTTAACATTTATTTTTAAAAACTTGTGAATTCCAAATATTCTTTCTTTCTTCCTCACCTCCCCCTTCCCTGAGATAGGAAGCAATTTGTTATAGGCTATGTTCAGTCATGCAAAGCATTTTACTGTATTGGTCACGTTGTAAAATAAGTCAGACTCAAAGGGAAAAAAATCACCATCTCCCCAAAAAAAAGAAATACAGAAAGGGAAAAAATAGTATGCTTCAATATGCATTCAGCCTCCATCACTTCTCTCTCCGGAGGTGGATAGCATTTTTCATCACGAGTCCTTTAGAATAGTTTTGGATCATTGCATTGCTCAGAATAGTTAAATCATTCACAGTTGATCACCTTACATTATTTCTTTTGCTTTGTACAATGTTCTAGTTCTTCTCTTTCCTTTGCATCAGTTAATATTAGTCTTTCCAGGTGTATGTTGTTATCCTGATACTTCATTTTCATACCTATATTTGCTATTTCTTACAGAACAATAATATTCCATTATTCATGTACTATCACTTGTTTATCTGATGGGCAACTACTTTGTTTCCAGTTCTTTGCTACCATAAGGGTAGGGTTTTAAACTCAAGTGTTTAGATATCTATTAATCAAGTTCAATCAAAAAATTTAGAATAAATGAGAAAAATCCTAAGTAGGATAATAAATAGTAATTAAAAAAAAAACAATAGCATTAAATAGTTGTAAAAAAGTATGTTTGACTAGGCTAAAAAAAAGTTTAGCCATATCCAAGGGGTCATCTAAAATTATTAATCAAGTTTACAAGACAGTAACTTAAGAAGGTAGAGCATACCCTTGAGAAGCAAAAAGTAGGACTAAGCAGGGACAGAGACATATCATGTGACTTCCTACAATTTGGGCCTAAGGCCTGACCTACTTCATCTTATAGATTTTTTGAGAAAACTTCACCAGGTCCCATTCAGTAACATCTACTTCCCGAAATTGTTATGAAAATCAAATAAGATAATATTTGTGAAGTGCTTAGCAGGTTGCCTGGCACATAATAGGTGCTTAATCAATATATATTCCTTTACCTTCCTTTCTTTCTCCCTTCCCCTATTATTTCATTAACAAGAAGTTTGTAGTAAATTGAATTCTGTCTCAATCCCAAAGAGGCCAGATATTCACCAGAGATAAATAAATGTAATTCAGAAAGCATAGTTCATCTATCTAGAGGATTATGATTATATAGGTAAATCTCTAAATCAAAATAAACTCCCTAAAAACATAGAGGGAATCACATAGCTATTGAGTCCCTTATACAGTCACTTAGGCTTAAAATGAGTTAAATGTAATACCAGGAAGTTGTACTGCCATTAAAGGTCTGTTTTACGTTGATTAATAAAGGACTTCTATTATTTGCATTGATTTCCTCGAAGTAGCAGTAAAATTCCTGGGTCAAGGCATATTGATATTTTATTCAGTTTCTTCACATAATTCCAAATTACTTTCCAGACAGGTTGGATTAATTCACAACTCCAGCAGCAATTTTAGTGTTTCAATCTTCCTACAGGCTTCCAACATTGATCATCTTTGTCATATTTACCTGTTTGCTGGGAACTTGATATTGAAATTAAATCATGAAGCAGGCTTGATTAGATAGTTTATCTGAAAGGTAAGAATTCAATCTCAAAGGGTTGATGATACATAATTATCCCTTTCCCTGAAAAGGTGATGACTATAAACTACATTAAAAATCTGTGTTATGGGGCAAAAGAGAAGGGACAGATAGATGGCTAAGTGGATAGAGCACTGGCCCTGAAGTTAGGAGAATCTGAATTCAAATCCTCAAGCATTTGAGACTTCAAACCCTAGAAAGTCACTTAATCTCAATTGCCATAAGCAGCATTCCAAATAAGAAATAATTTAGTACTATAGTTCTTTACCCTATCTGGAGTCTATGTTTTTTTTTCTGGCATTAATGAAATATAAGTGTCTATTTTAGGCCCCTTCCTTAAATAATGGTCCCCCTCCATCTTCTCCAGTCAAAAGGATACACATAAACACTTTATGCTATATAAGCACTATGTAATACAATCTGCTACTTTCTTTTCTTTTTTGAAGGGTTAAATGATTTGTGCAGAACCCAGAGCAGGTATTCCATCCACTACACTACCTAGCTATCCTTGCTATTTTCTTTTAAAAATTAATTTCTAAAAAGAATCATAGGATCTGCTACTTTTTTCACTGGTAAAAGCTATTACTAAATCTTCTAACTAGCTTTCCACAAATGCAGAATGTTGGAATATTTGTGAAACCTGCGTTGCTGTTTGCCATTGTTAATGATTAACACTTATGATCACTTTCAGTGAGGTTTTGCTTGTAAATTTGATTAGTCAACCATTCAATAATCTTTTTTTTTAATGTGAAATTTAGATTTTTCTATCAACTCCTTTTATCTGTCTAAGCAATAGAGATCCTTTCCTCTACTAGAAACAGTCTCAATCCAAGAGCCAATACGTTAATTGGATGACAAGGTAGAAAATGAAGTTCCAGGTGATATAATTTAGGCATCAGACCAGTTGGGTTAGTCTACATAAAGCAGTAAAAGAGGCACTCAGAGAACTTCCTGGGAATTGGAGAGATAGGAGGTTTTCTTGATTGTCTAATCCCTTTCATCTAAAAATTTAGTGTCTTATAGCAATTTCCCCCTTCCACTCTTTCTATAAATCTAAATTTATTAATCTCTTTTATTTTCTGGATCTTTGTAGTTGTCTACTGGGATTACTTCAAACAACCTCCAGAAGAAATATCTAGTTTTATTTAATGGTCCTCATGTTGCATACAAAACATATTTGGTTTTTTTTCTTTTTAGAAGTGAATACTCTCATCAGTGACTAAAAGGAAGAGAGTATTCATGATGTAGTTTTCTTGTCCTAAATTATTTGCTTTGAAAGTTAAATCCAAAATAAACTAAAATATGACCATTAACCTCTTTCCTATTCTTCTTGGTCTTGTCCCTCAACCAGGTCAATGTTATTTTAAATGTTCCATCAGTAATATATAATTCCAGTAGGAAAACATTAAAATGTTTGCTAAATCTGACAGTTTTTTTCTTCTTGCTATATTTTTGATATAGAATGAAAAAGCTATAAGGAGGGCTCCAGGGAATTACCTCTTACTGGGAAGCTCCATATATTTATTAAATTCTGAGATAGTTACATCTATATAGCACAATTATGGTAGCAACATCCAGCCCTATTTTAATGCCTGGATAGATGGACTTGAGCCTTTAATCTCAATTTCAAGTTGTTTTCTTCTCTGATTCTAAATTATTTGGCCCTGAAAAAAAAAACTTCTATTGCTTACACAGTTGTTCTTTATTAAATGAGTTAGTTTTTTTATGAAAAATTTATTCAGCTCCAATGATTGTTTGCTTATCTTAAATACTTTAGTTGTTTTCATTCATTCTTTTGTATTAAGAATAACTGAAAGATTTAGTTCAGTTCTGCATCCTGTTTACTTTCTTACATAGTTTTGTAAAATGTATTCTCCCATACTCATTCTTTGCTAGTCTTTGATTTTTGCAGTCTAAGATATGTATGTTATTATAATCTCTAACATTTAGCTTGTAGAGGAGTATTATTTGAAAAAAGACTATCTAATATGTTGCCATTATCATATTTCTATAGTAGCTAAAACTGCTATTGACCTGAGAAAGAAGGAAGGAGGAAATTAATAGGAAGTAATTGTACTCTTAATTTCAATTTTCTGTTCATTAATTATTTTGTTAATATATACACAAAATCCCCAAGTCTGGAAGATGAGTTGCCAAATCTTAGCTTATTATCTTTTCCCCTTGTGAAAGCTAGGCAGAATTGATTTAAAACACATGTGCTTTCAACCAAATTTTGATGGAAGCCAGGTGGCAGAGGTGAGGAGAAAAGTATTCCATGCATGGAGTACAGCCAGTATGAAGGCACAGAACTGCAAGTAAGCAAATATAGCTTAAGCAGAGAATATGCTGCTCAAGCAGTCTTGTTCTATTCTATTTCCTGCATCCCCACTAGCATTTATTTTTAATGTATAAATGATTCTTTGATGACTACATTAGAAATAGACCTTGAAAACTGAGCAGGATTTCACAAGACAGAAACTAGAAAGTGTGTAGACACCAAGAGGAGGAAACAGCTTAGGAAGCAAAGGTTGGGTGAGTTAACTCAAGGGATCTCTATTGTCAGAGTTCTAACTCCCAGAATTTGATTTCTATATATTCTCTCCTCATTCCTACTATTGGGAAAATAAACTGGGACAACTAGTACCATATTTAAACTTAAATTTGTCCTACTGCTCTTGAAACTCTGTTATGTATTCATGCACCTGCTATTTAAATATCTCTGTCAGTTGCTTCATGGCTCCTACTTATTGGGAACAATGGTGACCATGCTGGTAAATATTTGATAGTAAAATGGAAACTTAGAAGTAAAGTCCCTGTCATTATAAATCACTGTGAAATGTACCTAGTTAAGTGATGATGATATCAATTTTATTGAAAAACCAATTTACTTGGGATGCTAATTAACTCAAAATCCTCTCTGTTCCTCTTTACAAGGCCACGAAGATGCATGTCAATGGTAACAATACCAATACAAAGGGGAAATTTTTCGCTAAGATTTTGTGAAGGTCTTAGCATACATCCTTATAATGGAAGATTTGGTTTGAAGGATAAGTGACTTATGGTAGAATGCAACAAGGTCCTCTTAGACCAGAAAAATTAAGTTTATGACATGAGTAATAAAATCAAGCTCAAGCTAAAACATGAAATCAAAGCATAGAAAATAAAATAAATTGTTCTAAAGCTTGATGTTCAGAAATGGTCCAGTGATTTTTAAAACCTGTATACTGAGTTTAATGAACCATTGTTCTTAAAGGAGTATTAAATCACTATGAGGATAACTTTTTGGCCCTCTTCTAAGAGGGGGCAGAATCTTTCCATGGAATCAGTTTATATTTGAAAGGGACTTTAAGAGAACCTTGAACAGAGGGAATCTCTTAAAGTGGCCATGTTGTCTCTGCTTAAAAATTCTCATAATGCATAGAGTTGGCTGCTTTTGGAGCAATCAGTTCTTCTGTTAGACAGCTTCATCTATTAAATAATATTGCCAATGACTTTAAATCTGCTCTTTAAACATCTTCCTTCATCTAGCCATCTGTGGCAACATAAAAAAAATATTTCTCAAAGGATATGAACAGACAATTTTCAGTTGATGAAATTAAAACTATTTCCGCTCATATGAAAGAGTGTTCCAAATCACTATTGATCAGAGAAAATGCAAATTAAGACAACTCTGAGATATCATTACACACCTGTCAGATTGGCTAAGATGACAGGAACAAATAACGATGAATGATGGAGGGGCTGTGGGAAAACTGGGACACTGATGCATTGTTGGTGGAGTTGTGAAAGAATCCAGCCATTCTGGAGAGCAATCTGGAATTATGCCCAAAAAGTTATCAAAATGTGCATACCCTTTGACCCAGCCATACTACTACTGGGCTTATATCCCAAGGAAATACTAAAGAAGGGAAAGGGACCTGTATGTGCCCAAATGTTTGTGGCAGCTCTTTTCATAGTGGCTAGAAGCTGGAAGATGAATGGATGTCCATCAATTGGAGAATGGTTGGGTAAATTATGGTATATGAATGTTATGGAATATTATTGTTCTGTAAGAAATGACCAACAGGAGAAATACAGATAGGCTTGGAGAGACTTACATCAACTGATGCTGAGTGAAATGAGCAGAACCAGAAGATCACTGTACACTGCAACAACAATACTGTATGAGGATGTATTCTGATGGAAATGGATATCTTCAACATAGAGATGAGCTAATCCAATTCCAATTGATTAATGATGGACAGAATCAGCTACATCCAGAAAAGTAACACTGGGAAATGAGTGTAAATTATTATTTTTACCTTCTGAATCCAATTCTTCCTGTGCAACAAGAAATTCGGTTCTACACACATATATTGTATCTAGAATATATTGTAATATATTTAACATATATAAGACTGCTTGCCATCTGGGGGAGGGGGTTGGGGGAGGAAGGGAAAAAATCTGAACAGAAGTAAGTGCAAGGGATAATGTTGTAAAAAATTACCCATGCATATGTACTGTAAAAAAAAAAGTTATAATTATAAAATAAAATAAAAATTAAAAAACAAACAAACAAAAAAATATTTCTTGTTCTACTTTTCTCTCCATACCACTTCTAAGTCTTTGTAATCAATACTCAAAATTCATCAGGTCCCTTATACTGGCTATCCTAATCTGAATATAACCCAGCTGATTAAATGTACCTGATACATTTTTCCCCAAGCTAATCTTCAATGGTTGATCTGGCTAGAAAATAGTACTAGATATCTATTACTTTTCTTATTCTGGATTTCCTATATTTCCAAGCTCAAAATTTCTTTAGCTTTTCAAGTTGCTATGCTATACCACTAGATCAAGATGTGTTAATTTATATGGCTGATTATTTCATGTGGATACCTTTACAATCATAATTATTTCCATCCTGTAGTAGGGAGTTTAAAAATACTACATAAATATCAGACTATTACCTTAATTTTATTAAGTGTCACATTATTGCTCTCAGTTCATTATTCCAACTTTTTTTTTTAAGGTCAGATCCTGTTTCCACAATACCATATGGGATGACAAAGTGTTGAATTTGAAGTCAAGATGAAGGTTTGAATTCCATATCCATTTCCTTTTTGACTTTGAGTTATTAATGTCTTATTTTAATCATCCAAAAATAAACTGTCCTTTCTATCTCTAAAACCTCTCCCTCACCTTTATTTTATCTCTAAATTTGATCTATGCACTCATTCAAATGCAAAAAAAAAAAAAATGAACAAAACTGGGTTGAGAAAACAGGGCTATGTTATTCAGCAACTTCCTACCAGGTTTGCAAAGGTCTCTGCAATTAGTACTCCGGGTCCTTCAATTCTCAAGCCAAACACATATTTCAATGCAGACCACACTGCTGACAGCATTTTCTAGATCTGTTTAATAATTCTGTCAAATGGAATAAGGCTAGCTTGACATAAATGGGTGTGTTTGTTGTTATTCCTTCATTCTTAATAACCACATGCTGGTTCTAATTGATTTTTTTCGTCCCTTTAAGTGTTCATGAGTATATTCTTGGGGGTTTTTTTGTTTGTTTTTGTTGTTGCTAGGAATAAATGCTACCTATCAGCTTGTGGCTTGCAATATTTACTTAATTTTTCAATATTGGGATATACTCATTTCTAGTACTATATGTACCCTGTTCTGGATCCAAAACAGGTATTTCATAATTGAAAGATAAAATTATCAGCTGTACAAGTAAATACCAGTTACTTTTCCTTTACTGAATAGCTCTTCACCAAATATACAGATAGTAGAAATCATCCCATAATTACCACAGCCTAGGTTTATATCAGAAAACATATTTTGTGAATAGAATTAAAGACATGATATTTAATGAGTTGTTGTCCTATGTTGTGAATTCTAGGGAAGGTGCAAGCTTTCTAATTTGAACAAAACAGAATATAAAAATATAGTCTAAGTATAAAACATTCTCCAGTCTCTATCTTTGTAAATTACTCTGAGAAATATCATTGATAGGCACTGATAACAGAACCATTTTATTAGAGACATTGACTAAATATCAAGGGAAATTAGGTGGAAAAATGGATAAAATACTGGCCTGGAATCTAGAAGAGTCATTTTCCTGAGTTCAAATCTGGTCTCAGATACTTATTAGCTGTATGACCCTATGTATGCAAGTCACTTAATCCTGTTTCCCTCAGTTTCCCTCGTGCAATATGAACTAGAGAAGGAAATGGTAAACCACTCTAGTATCTTTGCCAAGAAAACCCCAAATGAGTTGAACATGACAGGAAAAATGACTGAAAACCAACAATTGACTAGATCAAAAACAGCAAGCCCTCTCTCTAAAAGAAGTAAATTTGTCCAAGATTACACAAGTAAAGCCAAATTAGGATTCTGCTGTGAATCTGGAGTCGAGGTCCTTTTAGGAAGAATAGTAGCCATGCTAGTAAATACTTGAGTATTTAATACTGAGACTAGAAACTTAATAGTAAAATCCCTGACATTGTAGGATCTGTATGTATCTACTTATGTGGTTATTATGTCAGTTTTATTAAGGAACCATTTTCATGGGGATGCTGATCCATATCTCCTTTGTTCTATTTTGAAATTGTCTATTTTGTTCTATTGATCTATTTCTAATTTTAATTCAGGACCAAATGAAGATAGTTATCAAAATCCTTATCATTGAAAATCTCTTTTTTCAAGTCCTTATTCTTTTATTAGTAATTCTTAATATATCCTTATCCATTTGTCTGTCATATAAATTGGCATTTTCTGAATAAGTCCACTGATATTTTAATTGGTGTTGCATTAAGTAGGAGGATATTGTAATATTCACTATATTAATTCAATCTAGACATTAACATAGGATTTCTCCTATTTAATTCTTCCTTTATTACTATAAAATTGCTTTATAACTATCTTTGTATAGCTTTTATATGTCTTAAATGAATAGCCTAGTATAATTATTAAAAATGTAAGTTCTCTATCAGTTTATTATGTTACCTTGTAAAACTGTTGTTTTATATTTTCTCCAAGTGTTTTATCATGATCTTATTTCTGTAATTTGTTTTGTTAAACCAAACATATAATCAAAAACCTGCTATTCTTTCTTGTTTTCATATAGTCCTAGTGCTTTGTTCTTTGAGCTTTCTCACTTTAGTATGACATGAAAAAGCAATGTTTAACTGTGTCTAATTCTGAAACTAATTTCTGAAAAATACTAAAATGTGATCAATTTGAAATTGTTCATGTATGAATGATTTATTTCTCATTTAGTTCTACCTTATATCTATCAAATCCAGTTTCTTCATCAGGATATTCTATATAATTTCTCACTTTTTAAAAAATCTGTAACAGAACTGAATACAGATTCCAGATATGTTCTGATGAGGGCAAAGAATTGTGTTATTAAAGTCTCTTTCATTTAGAACAATGTTAGTAAGTATCTGATGCCAAATTTGAACTCAAGTCTTCTTGACTTTAGATCTAGCACTCTATTTAGCTGCTTTTACATATGTAAATATGCATATATTGGGGATATAAACTTTTTTTAAAAATATTTTATTTTTTAATCACATGTAAATAGTTTTCAACATTTTAGTTCCAAATTCTCTCCCTCCCTTCATTAAGAAGGCAATTTGATATGTTACAATGTTCATTCACACAAAAGATATTTCCATATTAATAATGTGACAGAAAACCCAGACAAAAACAAGAAAAATGAAGAAAGATTTTAAAAGGTATATTTTGATCTATAGATTCCATCAGTTCTTCCTCTGGAGATGGATAACGTTTTATATCATGTTGCTAAACTTCTCTAATGATACAGGATCAATAATTTGAGACCATGGAATTAAGATATTCAACTAGTTTTCATTAGCATAGCATTCCTTTTTGAATAATGACTATTCTTCCTTTGTCATTTTATCATAATTTATTTACTTTTAGCATTCTTTTCTTTTTTAACTTTGAATTCTGGATTCTCTTACTCCCTCTACCTCTTTCCCCACTAAGAAGACAAACAATATATCAGTTATACATGTGAAACATATTTCCATATTAGCCATATTACAAATAAGAGCAAAAAAAAAAGAATGAGAAAATTACACTTCAGTTTATGCTCAAAGTTCGTCAGTTTTTTGTTTGTTTGTTTGTTTTGTTTTGTTTTTCTCTGTGGGTGGATATTATTGTTTCATCATGAGTCATTTGGAATTGTCTTGGATCATTGTATTAACCAGAATAGACAATTCTTTCATAGTTTACCATCATTACAACATTGCTTTTAATGTATACAGTGAACTTCCTGTACTTCTCATTTCACTTTGAGTTGTTATAAGTCTTTCCATGTGTTATTTTTTCTGAAACTGCCACCTTCATAATTGGTGATAACACAAAAAATACTCTATCACAATCATATGCTACAACCTGTTCAGTGATTCCCCAATTACTGAACATCCTGAAAATTTCTAATTCTTTGCTACCACAAAAACCGTGGCTGTAAATATTTTTGCACATATAGATCCTTTCTCTTTAAAAAATTATTTTTTGGATACAGGCCCTAGTAGTTGTATGGCTGGATCAAAAGGTCCAATAGTCCTTTGAGCATAGTTCGAGAGAGTTCTCCAGAATGGTTGGACAAGTTCACCAGTTCATTAATGTACCTGTTTTCTCTCATCCCATCCACCATTTATCATTTCTGATGGGTGTAAGATGATAAGTCAGAGTTGTTTTAATTTGCATTTTTCTAATCAATAGTGATTTAGATCACTTTTTCATTTGTCTATATCTTTGATTTCTTCTGAAAAGTATCTATTCATATCCTCTGACCCTTTATCAACTGGGGAATAATTCCTATTTTTAATAAATTTGACTCAGTCTTTTATATAGTCAAGACATGAAACTTTTATCAGAAAAAATTGCTGCAAAGTTTCTCTATAATATTATGAATATTATTTCATAAATACACATATATAGATACATATACATACATATACAGAAATATACATATATATTCAATGTCTATGGTATGTTTAAGCAAAATGTAGTTTCCTTGATCATGTCTTTCAATTAGATACAACTTGCTGTTGCCCTGTCTTGAGATCATTATTGTCACCCTTGCCCTCTCTACTTCATCTTGAAGCAAAATAAATTCTGCTCCAGTCCTTCATTTCAACTCTGTATGTGTCCTCCTCTCCCAACTGTATCTCTTGTACACAATATATTATTGTATTCTAGTTTCCAATCCATTCTGCTATTCACTTCTGTTCTATGGGTTTTGAATGAATGAATCCCATTCTCATTCAATTATGATCACTATTTCCTTCCCTCCCATTTTCCTCTGTTTATCTTCTTTTTAACCATCCCTCCTCAATAGCCTTTCTTACTTCCTACCACTGCCTTCCTACTCTATCCCTGATCATGATTACCTTCCTCCCCCAGCTCTTATTCCCTTCCCTTCTTATCTCCTTATTAGAAAAGAATGATTTCTGTGCCCAAATGAGTAAGTGTATTTATATTCTTCCCTATGTGAACCAGTTTTAATGATAGTGAGGTTCAAGCATTTATCACTCTTTTTGTTTTCTCCTCTACTATAAAAGTTCTTCCTTGCATTCCACCTCTGTGTGAAAAAAATTTTTTGCTCCATTCTATCTTTCCCTTATTCCTTCTCCCAGTGCATCCCTCTTTCTTACCTCTACATTATTTTTTTTTGGTAAATCATTCCAACAAATTTTATTTATACCCCAAAATTTAAGAACCTAGAGTCACTACCATGTCCACAGGAAACTATCAGGGAACTAGGGAAGGTATTTTAAATTTTCTTTGGTATTTCAATATTTTGAGGTTTCAATGGTCTCAATAAGGAGAAGACCATCTCTATCAGTGAAGATGACATATACCTATATGGGGCAGCTAGATGGGGCAGTAAATGGAACATTGATCCTGGAGTCAGGAAGAACTGAATTAAATCTGGTCTCAGATATTTAACATTTACTACTTGTGTGACCTCTCAAAAAAAAAAAAAAAAAAAAAAAGACAATACATCTACATCATGCAATTTTCTTTCAGTTTTCTAAAGATGAACCACTCAATACACTGAAAGTGGTTATATAGATTTTGTAACATTTTCTGAAATACGTATATTATCTATGAGTATATAGGACATAAACTACAATATAAGTATACATAGTAATATATAAGTTCATGGGTGATAAGTACATGATATACATAATGCACATATAAGCATATGCATAATTATCTAAGTACATGGGATAAAAGTGTACTGTAATATAATAAATATATAGTATACATATAATTATATAAGTACATAGGCAGGAAGTATAGTGCATTTATAGGTACTTATAATATTCATGTAAATATACATGTGCTACATATATAAATGTATAATATATAAATATACAGACTAAGCAAATAGTGTATCTAAAGTACATGTGGAAGTGCATATATAATGATATAAGTACATATACTATATAAGTATATAGTATAGGGGTCTATAGGTACATAGCACTTGGGCTGTCTACTTGCCATCCCTCACTTTTGCTGAGTGATTAGACCATCATATTTTCTTTAATACCTTTTATTTCAGTTTTTATCTGTAACTCATCTTTAAACCTGCTATGTGCCTCTCCATTGTTCTTGCAATCCTGCAATTTGGGCACTTCAGAGACTAGAATATTTCATAAAGGAGACATATTACTTAGGAGAGAACACTGGATAAAAAGACATTGTACCTGCAGCTTAGGGGCTTTGAAAACATTACACAATTTCTCTAAGAAAAGCTGACAACTTTGCAGTTATTTAAAGCTTTCACATTACTATCACCATTAATTTACTTGAATAATAGAAGGAGATACTTGGAGTTATTAAGAGGGAATTTTTTCCTTCCCACAACCCATTGGAATCTTTTTTTTCCCCAACTATTCTTCTAAGATTTCCTTCTCTCTTCCCTATTCTTTTCAAATGGATTCAGACACTACCATTCCTTCCCTTCCACTATGGTGAGGGCCCAAAGAAATGGCTTCAGTTTGACCATATGCCCTTTCCAATGGTCATGGATTTGGACCCTTCAAGCCCTATTGGTACAGAATGTATTTGGCTACTCACACTGTTTCTGTGAACCAGGGAATCATGTTCTGATAAAAAAGAAACACTACTGGGTCTAGTCATACTTCCTGCCAAAATGCCCTAAGCATCCATAAGCTTTGTCACATACTACAACTGACTCTTCCTGCAATAAATACCTGAATATAAGTATAATAAGGATATTCCCCACATGTAGCAAAGAATAGGGGAAGGGAATACCTAAGCATCTATAAGTCATGTCATAGATATTACAACTGACTCTTCCTGCAATAAATACCCGAATGTAAGTGTAATATGTGTAATAAGGATATCCCTCACATGTAGCAAAGAATAGGGAAAGGGAATTGATAAACTCAGAAGTCAACTGTGTCAAGCTTCTCTTTAATCCTAGTGTTCTGGCTCACTAATAACATCAGTTTTTCAAACAGCATTTATTAGGGACTTATTATATGCCACATACTGAGCTAAATCCTGGAAATACAAAGAAAGGCAAACAATAATCCCTGTTCTCAAGCAGTTTGTTAGTTTAAGAGAATGTGATTTACTTTTTGTTCCTGTTTTCTGCCTATTATTCATTTCACGTGCTTGTTACTTTAGGTTGGCTTTAAAAATAGGGCAGGTAGCCTAACCAGGCTTGTGAATGTTGGGGAGAGCTTAGCTGTTTTTCAAATACTCTGGCTGGGAGTGGGAGAAATCTTTATTTCCTATCTCACACAGATGCATCCTCTCTCTCAGGCTATTCTTTGTTTAGGTCCTGATTGACTCAGATTAAATGTAAATAGCAACCAGTTCTGCTTTGGCCAGAAACCCTGAGGGCCTCCCGTCCCAGATTTATTTATTTATTTGTGCGTATATCTGTGTGATTGTGTATGTGTGTGTGTATTAGGAGAAAAAGGAGAGTCTTTGCTTTAATTGCTACCCAGCCTTAATCACTAAATGGGTGCAGCCTCTGAGATCTGCTGAATACTTAGCTTAAAAAGGCCAAGGTCTCCCACTGCATCCAGGCCACCTCCAGTCATCTTGATCTCTATCTGGCCACTGGAACCAGATGGCTCTGGAGGAGAAAGGGAGGCAGATGACCTTGACCAGCCTCCCTCACTAAAATCCAACTCACTGCTGCCCCTCCCTGATGTTTTCTTCGAGAACGAAGGACAAACAGAAACCACTCTATCACAAAATATCTCAAATACAATCTGGGTTAACTGCTACCATTTTTTTTTTTAATTTGGCAAAAGAATAACCAAAAGCCAGAGAAGTGGAGGAAAGTATAAGGAACATGACAGCATGAAAACCTGATCAGTACAGTTCACTGGAAATAACATGCTGAGCAGTTCTTAACTTCAATTTATTTGGTCCAATTTCTTTCTCTTTTGTGGGAAGGAAAACAAGGGCATTTTAGGAATGCACAATTACCAAAGTTATATCCTTTATTCCAAAATAGGAGGGAAAGGCAAAGAAAGGTTCCTCCTGCTCACCTCCTGCTAAAATAAGTTATAGCTATTATAAACTGCCAGAATGCCCATGGCCCCACCTACGCTAGGTGTATAAGCTATGCAGAGAGGTATAGAGGCTCAACTTTGCAGGACCCACATAATATCAAGGTAGAGGAATTCAGAGTAAGAATTTTTTTTTACATTTTTAAAATTAATTTTATAATTATAACTTTTTTTGACAGTACATATGAATGGGTAATTTTTTACAACATTATCCCTTGCACTCACTTCTATTCCGAATTTTCCCTCCTTCCCTCCATCCTCTTCCCTAGATGGCAGGCAGTCCCAAAATGTTAAATGTGTTATAGTATATCCTAGATACAATATATGTGTGCAGAACCGAATTTCTTGTTGCACAGGGAGAATTGGGTTCAGAAGTGTTCCTTCTCTGGGTGTAGCTGATTCTGTCCATCATTGATCAAATGGAACTGAATTAAATCTTCAGAGTAAGATTCTTAACCAAAGTTATATTTTTATGTGTGTGTGGTGCTGTAAACTGTTCCAGGTACCCCTCAATTAGTGCAGCCCCCAAAGAGCTCCTGGAAAAGTATCTCCATCTCTATGGTAATCATAATTCAGAGTGAGATTCTGAAGCAAAGTTGTATTTTTATGTATGTGTTGTTTTTTCCTTTTGATTAGAACATGATTTTCTGGATATGAGGGACCATCTTGATTTTCTTTTCCTTTTTTTTAGTTCACAGCAGTTAGCATAGGGTAAGTACCTTGAAGCTTTTTTTGTTCATTTCTGTGGGACAGTTTAAAATCAGAGATTCTCAAGGAAAAAAATGCAAAAAAAATAATATTACACCCTCATGAGAAAGGGCAACTCCCAACAGACAAGGTGTCAGTGGAGGAGTGCAAAGCACAAACTGCAAAATAAGATTAAATAGACCTTGAATGCAGAAGGTCCCCCCACACACACACACTTTTTCTCCCATCATTTGGGGGAGTTCAGGCTTACCCTCTAAACATGGAAGTTTATCCCAGAAACAAAAGAATATTAGTAACAAATTCTTAATTCAACTTTCCCTAAAAGGCCATATTCCCATAAGAGGTCTTCACTCAGTTTCTCCCATTCTCAATGAGGATGAATTGTGGAGATGAGAAAACTGAGCTTCAGCTACATGGTTTTCCCATGGTCACATGGTCAATAATCATAAAATATGGTATTTGAACTCAGAGGTCTCTCTGACTAAAAGTCCAGAACTCTCTCCCATCGGGCCACAATGCTTCCCAGTATAATATAGCAGACTTTCTTCCTCCCATTTAATCCTGCAACACATTTAGATAGGAACTTTGCATTTCTCTACAAATGCTAATTGGCAACATTTAAAAATATTAACTTCCCAGGTAGGTTATTTCTGAGATATAAAGCTTTATAGTAATATGTCAATAGCATCCAAGTTAGTGAATAATGGAAGAATAGCTTTTAGCACAGCTGGGTCCTTATTACTGCAAATAATAAATCTCTCAAAAGTGTTCACATTATAAAAATTTGTACCACATATCTACACTGGATTGGAACCAATCACCATTATAATTTATATTATTATCATACTATAAAATTGTATTATTATAAATTTTATAAAATATTATTATTATTATAAACTTACAATGTACATAATTGTAACTTTGAATAGTGTAAAGACATGAAACCACTTCAGGGAACCTATTCATACTAATTGGGACCCAGCTATATGATGTGTAGCAGGCTATGCTCATTGGTTTGTATTTGCTTAGCTACATTTTTTGCTATTTGGGGGGGGATTGGGTTTTGTTTTGTTTTGTTTTGTTTTTTTGGTTTTCTTTTGTTTTCCAAAAAGTGTCTATCAAAGGTTCTCTAGTGGAGCATTCAGAGAGCAACTCACTAAGGTATTGAATGATGGTCATTAAAGAAAATTCTATCCATTGAAGATTCTTTAAGGAATCATGAAGTTTTCTTCTAGAGCTATTTCTATTATACTTATATTCACAATTTTTCCTTTTTTTTTAAGTAAACAAGAGGGATTAGCAAAAACTGTTGGGAGATTTGAATTTAATTGTTGTAGTATTTTTTCCTATCTTATATTCCTTTTTCTCTTCCTTCTTTGTTTTTTGGGGTGGGTTTGGTAACTCAAGAATAAATCTCACTTTAGAATAACAGGAGAACCCCAAAGATAGAAAAATGGCTCTGATAAAAAGGAATTCATTTTCTCCCTTGGGCTGTGATCTATGGCCCCTGCAGAATCACAAATCACAGCTTTGCTGTAAGCCATGAATCTCTGAAGTTTCCAGTAGCTCGCTTTAGCCACATGCTAGATTAAACAAATATATCTTCTCTTGCAGGGGTGCTGTTGATATGTTAAATACCATTTTGAGGAACTATTCCTAGTTTTACTTTCAAATTGCCATATGGAAATACACTTGTGAGCATGTTGAATACCACTCCATAAGACAAAATATTTTTTAAAAATACAATAATCAAGCAGCATATGATTGCCCCACATCCCAGAAAACAGTCATAAAAGGAACTAAGGCTGTACATGTTATTTGCTTGTAATAAATGGCATAGTTTTTTCAATACATGTCTATCGAGGAAAGGTACCATAATATTAAAAGTAATTCAAATGGAGTGAGCACATAATTCTTCCCAGATTTCTAATTAGGAAGCTGATATGATTCAATGATTTTTTTTATTGTTCAGTTATTTCAATAATATCTGACTATTCCTTATCCCATATGTGGTTTTCTATGGGAGTAGTTTGCTATTTCCTTCTCCAGCTCATTTTACAAATGATGAAGCTGAAGCAGAGTTAAGTGACTTACCCAAAATCATACAACTAGGAAATATCTGAGGCTAGATTTTCCCGCTTTCTTTTGTTTTAGACCACAGGTGGTCGCGCCATCCCTGACTTTTCAGGGAGGTGAGAACCCCAAAAAGGAGGTGATTACCCCCCGACTTCTCAGGAGGGGACATGAAAGCACTAAAAAGGAGATAATCACTCCTCCCTGACATCTCAGGAAGGGAGATGAGAAGCACCAAAGAGAAGTGGGGATTGCTAGCGGGTTTCTGTGTTGAAGGGCCTTATTAGAGACAAGTATGCACAAACCCAACAGCATGGGAGTTATTACACAAGCACATAGCAATAACGCAGAGGCTATTAGTGATGACTCTCCCCACAGTCAGTGCAGACTCGATGTGGTGTAACAAACAGGAATTGTACATGCAAATAGTGATATAACAAACAATATAAATCAACATGGTATTGTAAGAGATTTCCAGAATTCCTAGAAGGAGGGTATGTAAGCAACAGTCACATATACGCCTTCTTCAGCAACCAAGAGATAGTCCAAAACCAATCTATTGTCCATTGCTTCACGTATTAGGGAATCTAATGATCCCCACAAGTTTTTGAAGTCCCACATCAGTCTTTTTATATGTTAGGGAATCCAATGATCCATACAGGTTTTGAAGTCCTGCAACAGTCTTATGATGCCTCAGAGAATCCAATGATTCCTGAGGACTTTCAAGTCCTACAATAGTCTTATGATGCCTCAGAGAATCCAATGATTCCTGAGGACTTTCAAGTCCTACAATAGTCTTATGATGCCTCAGAGAATCCAATGATTCCTGAGGGCTTTCAGTCCTACAACAGTCTTATGATGTCTCAGAGAATCCAATGATTCCTGAGGGCTTTCAGTCCTACAACAGTCTTATGATGTCTCAGAGAATCCAATGATTCCTGAGGACTTTTAGTCCTACTATAGTCTTATGATGTCTCAGAGAATCCAATGATTCCTGAGACTTTCAAGTCCTACAATAGTCTTATGATGTCTCAGAGAATCCAATGATTCCTGAGGACTTTTAGTCCTACTATAGTCTTATGATGTCTCAGAGAATCCAATGATTCCTGAGACTTTCAAGTCCTACAATAGTCTTATGATGTCTCAGAGAATCCAATAATTCCTGAGGGTTTTCAAGTCCTATAATGGTCTTATCACATCTCAGAGAATCCAATGATTTCTGAGGATTTTCAAGTCCAACGGTTTTTGATGTTCATGAGTCAAATGCCATAACTGCCAGGTTCTTTCAGTGGTGGACACAGTCAGCAACGGAACCACCCGATGTTTCTTGGGTCTTCTCCTTCATTTCAAGGGTCTGCTCCATCTCTCTCCGAAGGATAAGGCTAATACGGCTCATTAGCACCCATCTGAGGAGATACAAGCAAACCCTCTCCACCAAGCAGTTAACCTATTTGGTCCCTTCTATTCACCACTTTCTGGGTCTCTCCACATCACTTGGCGATTATCTAAAGACAGTGGAGCTGCTCACACTGGACATTGCCTTTCCAGTGGGTTATAAAACCTGTCTGCCGGAGCCAGTGCATCTTTGTCAAAAATTTAAAAAATTAATGGTATAGAGAACTAAATTTAGAAATTCTCTAGGGTTACCCATGGCTCCCCCTTTCTTTTGTTTTTGGAGGAGTGTCTTAATATCTCTGTTTCTTCTTTCTACTATTGCCTGCCCTTGAATATTAAAGGGTATGCCTGTGGTATGTAAAATCTTATAATGTGTAAAATGTTTAGATGCATATGCAGATCCATTATCTGTTTTTATTGCTTGTGGCACACCCATAATTGCAAATGCTTGTATAAGGAATTCAGTGACCACTCAGGCTGTCTCTTTTGCTGCTGGCATTGCAAATGTGAATCCTGAAAAGGTGTCTACCACAACATGGATAAAAGATAGACGACCAAAAGATTTATAGTGGGTCACATCCATTTGCCAAATTTCATTGGGTCTCAAACCATGAGGGTTCTTCCCTGGAGAGAGTGTAGGAGCATGGAAAGGAAGACAAGCTGTACAGGCTTTTACTATGCTCCTAGCTTCTTCTCTTGTTATTCCAAATTGTAAACGTAAAGCTTGGGCAGCCTGATGATATTTAGAATGAGATTCTTGTGCTTCTTGAAATAAAGGAGTACTGGCCAACATGGTTAGAAGGCTATCTGCCTTTGAATTACCATCAAAAATAGGACCCAGAAGTCCGCTATGGGAGTGGACATGCAAAATATAAATCTTACCCGGATGCTTTCTCACTCGCTTTTGAAGTTCCTTAAAGAGCTGATATATATTGGAGGCTACAAATTTTATTTGGGCTGCAGCAATTCTTTGTACCACACCTACTGAATAGGCCGAATCAGATATTATATTTATGTCTCCCAGATAAGAAGCAAGAGCTAGAATGATTGCATATAATTCATTCTGCTGAGTGGACTGAAAAGGAGTTCTGATTACTCTATAGTTAAATCACGAGAATACACAGCGCAAATATTATGTTTGGATGCATCTGTAAAGATAGTTGGTCCTTTAAGAGGAACTTTAGAAACCTTTTCTTCAAGAATCCATCACCAATTATGTAACAGTCTGGTTATCTTTAATGGAGACCTGTGTGTAAAATTTGGAGCCATGGCTAATAAAATTTGCCACTCTGGGATGGTTTCACAGCACACATTAACTTGTGCATTAGTATAAAAGGTGTATATCTTGTCAAGTCTTATCCCAGATAATTGTGCTTCTCACTTAATGGCCTTTAATAAAATTCTAGCCACAAGCACTGGGTAAGGAGTTAGGCTTTGTTCTGGTTCTGCTGGGAGGTTCACCCACTCTATCACACTGTCTCCTTGTTGAAGGACTGCTGTGGGTGCCTCTTGTGTAGCAAAAACTGATATTTCCAAGGGTTTTTGAGTGACTCTTTCAACCACATTGGATAAAGCCAGTTCAACTTGTCTCAAAGCCCCTTGACCTTCTTTTGTAAGCTTGCATGGTGAATTTAAAGCACTGTCTCCCCTTAAAATGTCATATAATGGTTGCAGTTGACAGGTAGTCAAGCCTAGCACGGGACGCATCCATTGGATATCTCCTATCAATTTCTGGAAGTCATTTAAGGTGTTTAGCTTCTCTGTTCTTAAGGAGAGTTTTTGTACTGTAAGCACCTTAGGATATACTTCATATCCTAAATATTGAAAAGGAGCATGTCTTTGAATCTTTTCTGAAGCTATATGCAGTTTGTAGTACTTTAGTGTTTCCATGGTCTTTTGTAGACATGCTTCTAACATTTGTTCCTCAAGTGCACATCCCAAAATATCGTCCATATAATGTAACAATATTACTTTTAGAAAGGCTTTTCTTACTGGAGTAAGAGCAGCAGCAACATACATTTGACACATAGTAGGGCTGTTTTTCATTCCCTGTGGCAAAACTGTCCATTCATATCTTTTATAAGGCTCAGCTAAGTTAACGCTGGGCACTGAAAAGGCAAATCTTTTCATATCCTCCTTATCTAGAGGGATAGAATAGAAACAGTCCTTAATGTCTATAACCCACAGAGGCCATTCTCTTGGCAACTGAGTAGGAGATGGAAGTCCAGGTTGAAGAGTTCCCATAGTTTCCATCTGTTCATTTACTCTTCTTAAATCAGTCAACATCCTCCATCTTCCAGATTTCTTTTTTACAACAAATACTGGGGAATTCCAAGGACTTGGAGAAGGTTGTAAGTGTTCTTGGTCAAGTTGTTCCTGTACTATATCTAGTAAGGCCTGAATTTTATTGTTATCTAAGGGCCACTGTTCTATCCACACTGGTGTATCAGTCTTCCACTGAATAGGAACCGGTGAAAGTGCAGGTAGGTCTTCAACAGCAGCCCTGCCTAAAAAACTGAAGTACTCATTTTTAACCCTAATTGTTGCAAAATGTCTCTTCCCCACAGATTGATGGGGATTTTTTCAACTATAAAAGGAGTAAAAACTCCTGTTTCACCTTCAAATACCCATCTTAAAGGGGTAGCACTAACTTCAGCTGCTATTGATCCTCCTACCCCAGACATGTAGGTGTCTGCCTTAGTCTTTGGCCAGTGACTGGGCCAGTTGGCACCTCTAATGACTGTGCGATCTGCACCTGTGTCCACCAGTCCTTCTAATGGTATGCCATTTATATAGATGGTGAGCATAGGTCGGTCAGCTGTCACAGCTGCTGTCCAGTATATTCCTGGGTTTTGCTGCTTGGAGTCAGAACGTGGGTGACTGTCACCAAGTTGCTTATTAGGAGTCTGTATCAATAAACCTGATGCTACTACTTTCCCTGGTTGATAAGTCACACATTGTCTCCCTGTGTTAGTGACTGGGATATTATCTACACATTCCCCAGTTTCCCACATCAGTGTATGAAGTGTATGAATGAACACTGTCTTGTAAGTACTCTCAGGAGGTGAAATGGTCAAGCCTACTGTGCCTGGAGGCAAGGGATCCATAGGCTGGAGAGGAACAGATTTCACCTCTCCAGGAGGTATCTCAGTTGTCCCAGCTGCATATAACTCTATCCTCCCTAATTGTAGTCCCTTTCTCCCATCATGTTGCTTCCTGGCTGACTGACTGTGTAATCCCTTTCTCCCCTCAGATGGCTTCCTGGCTGATTGGTCATGTCTGGGTATTGGACTTGGAGGCACTCTCTGGGTGTGGCATCGGCTGCCATCATGCCCCAAGTGTTTTTTGCTTGGGGCCCTGGAGCTGGGCCCCTCATCCCGTTTCCCTGAATCAGTGTACACTCTGTGGCCCAATGGAGTCCTCTGTTGCATTTTGGACATGGGGTTTTGGGTCTTGTTCTCCCAGCCTGTTTTCTCACTCTGTCTCTATGCCAACATTGAACTTTCAGATGCCCTACATTACCAAATTGAAAGCATTGAGGAGTCTCTCTGGAAACCCCTTGCCAAAAGGGACCCTGTCTTCCCATGTTGGGATCTTGGGAAGTCTGCATCATAGCCTGGCTATAAAAGGTATTTGTGCCCACTGTGGCACGGCATCTTATGATCTCCTCTAAAGGAGCATCCCTATTTAGTCCTAGTATAATCCTTCTACAAACCTCTGTCTTCCCAGAAATCAGCTGGAGTCAGGATCACTAAACGTCTTTATTCTTGATCTTTTACGGTCAAGGTCAGGGGGTTAGGTCTAGCAATCTCACACACACCTTCCTCCCTCAAATGCCAGGAGAGACTGAGTCAGCTTCTGTGTCTTAATTCCTCTTCCTCCTCCTACTACTCCCACACAACGTCACTTCCCCCTCTTTGTCCCACAATCAAGTCAGCACAGAACAGGTGGGGAGGGTCAACCTTCAAACAATAGGGAACTGTCCAATTGGCAATTAGTCTCATGTGCTTCATTATCCAAGTGCATTGTTCAGTTCTAGCCCTTTACAAGATTTAAATTCAGGAAGATGAATCTTCTTGATTCCAGGCTCAGCATACATTGCATTAAACAATGTTAAGTGAGCTTAAAAAGTAGTATTTCCAGTATATTTTTTTAAAAGGCCTACAAAAATTGGTGATGATGCCTTCTCCATTACCTCTAAATTCCATGGACTTCTTGTTTTCTATATGACACTGGTGGTTAATTTAGACTAGATCAGAATCTTTTGATATCATATAGTACTTCCAGCCAATTACTTGTGAAGTCTTTGTTCCCCACTAATATTCTCAGGCCCTCAATAGTTGCATAAGTGACTTTTTTTTTTTTCTGGATGATAGAATAGGCACAGATTGATGCTAACAGTGGTAGCTGCTGATGTTTTTTGTTTTTTTGTTTGTTTGTTTTTAGTAAACCCCTTAACTCCCACTTCATTATTCTTATTTATTTATTTATTCATTTATTTATTTATTTATTTGTTTGTTTGTTTGTTTGTTTGTTTGTTTGTTTGTTTTTGCTGAGGCAATTGGGGTTAAGTGACTTGCCCAGGGTCACACAGCTAGAAGTATTAAGTGACTGAGACCACATTTTAACTCACGTCCTCCTGACTTCAGGGCTGGTCTCTATCCACTTCGCCATCTAACTATTCCCTCAGTTCATTATTCTTTTCACTATATCACTTAATGCACCAACAGCATCTTTAATACCTTCATGCTAGGGTTTGATTTGACTCATATATTAAGGTCCTGAACAAGAAAATAAAAATATTATAGCTACAGATGGCATTTTAAAAGTCAGTTTGACTGTTTGAAGTCAAAGCTTACAGAAGAGAGGTGAAGAAGTGAATAACTAATGAAACAGATAGTATTTCTGAACTATGGGTTAAAATACAAAAATAGTGATCTATTAGTCCAAGATGGAGTGTACCTTGCAAGGGCTGATAAAAAATATATATATATACTTGCCAGGAGTATTTCATTTTGATCAAAAACATTGCAATATGTTTACAATGTATAATATTTTACTTTTCACCAATTACTTGTTAAATATTAAACATTTTTTCTTCCTTCCTTCTCTCTTACCTAAGAACATGTGAAATCATGTAAAACATTTCCATAAAACATTATTCTATTTTGTACAAGAAGATTAAATTTAAAAAAAGAATGAAAGTAAAAAATAGCATGTTTCATTTCTTTCTCTGAGGTGAATAGTATACATCATCATTAGTACTTTGGAATTGTCTTGGATCATTGTACTGCTGAAAATAGTTGTCATTGAGAGTTTTTTTTCTTAAATAATATTGCTAATACCATGTGTAATGTTCTCCTGGTTCTGTCCCATTAACTTTGCATCAGTTCATATGTCTTTCCAGGTTTTTCTGAAATCATCTTGCTTTTCATTTCATATAACACAATGATATTCCATTATTTATATGTTACATTTTGTTCAGCCATTCACCAATTGATGGGCATCTCTTCAATTTCCAATTCTCAGACGCCACAAAAAGAGCTGCTATTGTTGGAATACACGGGGGCCCCCTGATTGTGGCTGCTGGAGATCCAATCCAGAATGGATCTCGTCTTGTGAGAGGATGATACAAGGAGACTGAGAGGCTGTTGTGTTTTCTGACCTCTCTCTTCTCTTACTATGGCTCCAATTTATCTCATTCCCAGTCCACAACACCTGTGTCAGCAAAGGCTGCCCTGCAGCTCCTTTGATCCGAAGTTATGGAGGCTCTCGGATAATTGACCTGTCTCTTAACATGCTATAAATATTTATGTATAAATAAGTCCTTTTTCTTTTTTTTTTTTTTTTTTTTTTGATCAAAAGACATTTAAAGTGTAAAGAGAGATTGAGTGGGGTAAAACACCTTCCCTCATAGTACATGATCAAACTAGATATCAAAGGGAGTAATAGGCATAATAAAGCAGAAAGAATAGCGCTGACAAACTAGAAATATATAGGAGGCAATATGTAAGAAGGCAATAAAACCCATGGACTCAGAGATCTATACATAAATGCTGAAAGTATGAATAATAAAGAAAGCTAATGAAAAATTCTAAAGGAAGAAAGTATATTGAATCTCCTAGAAATAATTCAAAAGTAGTATAAATAAAATGGTCACTGAAGTAGAATCAAATATTAAGAAAATGTTTTTATATGAGGAAATCCAAGGAAAAGTTTTATGAAGTACATTGGAATGAAGATCAAAGAAGAAAGAAATAGAAACCATGTTGCCATAATTACATACTATAGGTCTTCTGGACAAAATGAGAGAATAGTGAGGAGTTATAGATAATACACCCAGTATAGAGAGATATACTTTACTAGTTATAGGACACTTTAGCTATGCTGGAATCTGTTGAAGTTATCTATGCCTCTTTGTGTCTCTCTGTCTCTCCCCATGAAACTCAAGACAGCTAATTAATGCATGTTCTCCCTTAATGATAATTACATTTTTCTTTGAAAATGGAAGAGTCAAAAAGTGGACCTGTTGCTCATGACCTGATTCTTAACAAAAATGAAAGAACTCAAATAACAGAAACCTTGAAAAGAACACCATCACAAAGTTCATGATAGAAGAATGATGAATATAAACTGATATGTACCCTGAGTCCTAGGAACCCAGAGTCCAGAGTTCATGGAAAAGATAAATAATATTCTCTGTTTTAAAATTCTGAAAGGAAGGGAAGCTCTAGGGAGGTAATCTTACTGAGAAAAAAAGTAAATGATTCTGATAAAGGAGGAAAAAACCTAATACTGGCAATACAGAAAATGAATATATAGTTCTACAAGTATAGTTCTACAAAATTATTTCTGGAATGGGTTCTAAAGCTAAGAATAATTTGAGGCTAAATACTAAGGACAGCTATAGCCAAGGGTTACTGGGCAATGTAGTGATTCAAAGCAATTCTAATAGACTTGAGATCAAAAATGCCATCCCCATTTAGAAAGTGAATTATGGTGATTCAATATGGATTGAAGCACAGTATTTTTTCCCTTTGTTTTCTCCTGGTTTTCCCCTTTTGGTCTGATTTTTCTTGCACAAAACAACAAATAAATAAGTTTAACCTATATCAGATTACTTGCGGTCTTGGGGAAAGCAGAGGTAAAGGAGGGAGGAAAGAAATTTTGGAACACAAGTCTTACAAAAATGAATGTTGAAAGTTATCTTTACATATATTTGGAAAAATAAAACATTACTGAAATGTTAAAAATCAAAGATATGTTGGGGACAAGAGAAAGTTCAAATAAAGAATAAAAATTCTATTACTCAAGTGGAAGACATGAAGGTAGTAAACATCAGAGAAAAGTCAGATTTATTTGTTGGCAGCTAAGCAAGATAATTATTTGATCAACTTACTGGTTGGTTGATCTTGGGACTTTGACTATTCTCTCATTATTTGGGGGATGAATTAGTTGGTTTGACACTTGTGGGTTGAAGTCATTTCTTATATGCTGGTCTTTAAAAAGGCAGCAGTTATAGAGACATTTTTATCTTTGCAGAACATAGGTTAGTCACCTGAGTATAGATTTCAGTCTCTGGAAGAAATCTATACATTGGAATGGAAATAAATTAGTCATCTATACTCTGTTCCCAACAGTAGAATACTGAGAATTTTTCACCCACAGTTCCCTGGCGTTGAGTGCCGGGATCCAGCCCGGGAGGAGAGTGGGAAGAGCGTGTTGTATCATACAGACTTCCAACAACCATGAATCATGTGGCCAAGTAATGACAATTCACATACCCCCTGGGAATTCTGAGAGGCAAGAGGAAAGCTTGTACAGCATCAACTTCTTCTGGAGGATTATGGCCCCCAAGAGCTGAAGAAACTGCGAGGGATTAAAACCATAACAGGAGAAGAGACAGACCTGAACTTTACTCTCTAATACAGTAAAGTATTTAAAGAGAGCAAGTCTGGGGGAGGAGTTGCATCTCTAGCAACCCTAATATCATTCTCCTTCCAAAGGAATTTAAGCTCTTAGCCTAATACCATAAACCTAGATACTGGGGTAGACTTCTGAAGTAAAAATGGGGATTAAAGGTAATGTCAGGGGATGGACCTTTTAAAAATTAAATTAATTTCCTTTTTGAGGGAAGTCCAAACCACAGGGTGGTGCTAAAAGTCTGGAGGACCATATAGAGTTCTAGAGAATGGTAAAATTCATAGAAAGGGAAAATTTTTATTTTCTTGGTTAAAGATGACTATGAGTCATTTGTTCCTTTTTTGATAGCTAAAATAAAAGCTGAGACCTTATGGGGTGTGGTTTCCCTTTCATATACCCTAGTAATACTGCTTTCTAGGAGCAGGGCAATCTCAGCTCGTCTCCTCTCAGCACATTCATGTTCTTCTGGGGCTGTCAGCTTAAGTTTCTCGGAAGATTTTTCCCAGAGATTTTGGTGTTTCCTCAAATGAACTTTAATCAACATTATTTGTGTGTGTATGTGTGTGTGTGTGTGTGTGTGTGTCTGTCTGTTTAGAAAACCCAGTAATATTCCTCCTCTTTGGCAAACTTCCTGCTTATGTTCAAATAAACAAAAACCTTCACTGAATCAACAGCTATTTGATTTTAATAAAGTTTCAGCCACATAACAGGAAAATGCAAAAATCCCTCTGCAAGAGATAATCATCTAATGTCAGTTTCTGGAGTTGCAGCCTAAAGGAGCTTTGTCATTTTTGCCTCCATTCACAGCTGTTTTAGATAAAGAGCAGGAAGCAGCAGATGAAGGCAGATAAAGAAAAGTCACTCTCTCCTGAAAAAGTGCCAGGACCTGAAGCTGTTCTCATCAGTGCACCCTTTGAGTCATGCATGGCGGATGCTAGCAGGCTCTGGACTGTCCTGGGGATTGGGATTCCTCCTAGCCAAGCCAGGGGAGTGTGGGCGGTTAGCTCCACTCAACCCTGGAAAATCTCAGCCTAAGGGCCAGGTTAGGACTTCTCTAGTACCCAGCTAGTCCTGTCACCACCATTCTCCACTCTCTTCAAACTCTGTCTTTTAGTCATTTCCCAAATCAGGGAGAAATGGACGGTCTCCAGATGATCCATTCCCTCCCATCACCACACATACTCCCCACCTGTTAGACATCCTACCCTCATGGGTTCTTTTTTTGCTTCTTTACCCCCATTAAGCATTGCACCAGGGCCACTACCGTAAGCTAAGCCACAGATAATGGTAGCCAGTGGAATCGAAGGGGTTAAAAAGAATTCTAGTTAATTTTTCCCTGATTCAGCTGAAACTATCTGGCAGAAGGGAGTAGGGAGTGCATGTTGAGGAGTAGGAAGTCAAAGGGCAGACAGCCTTCCTGACCACAAGAAATCTTGGTCTCTGCCAAGGAGATGAGGGAGGTCTGTGCTGCAAAAATGAGGAAGTCTTAAAGGGGCCTCAGAAGCCCTGAAGGATGTTTCCTTCTTCCTCCTACGTTAGAGCTTCGTGGAAATGGTAAAAGGGAGAGGAAAGAGAAGAAAAAAGTAGGAGTTGCTATAGCAACTACGAGTAACCACACCCTAGCAAAGTTGTCTCCACCAAGGTGCAGATTATGATGAGAATGTTGCAGGCACATGAAGGTATACCTGGATACTGTGCATATGTTTAAATGTAATGTCCCATTGCATATTTATTCCTACAAATTATAGGACTATTATTGAATCTCTGGAATCTTGTTATATAACCACACGGTTTGAAGTAGAATGAATTTCAATTTTTTTCCTTTTTTGTTTTTATGTTCTCAATGATATCTGTAGTGCTTGGTACATAGTAGTCACTTAAGGAATAGTTCAATGAAAGCTTTGCAGGATTTCCTCCATTTTTTGTCAATTTTTATTTCTTTTTATTAAAGCTTTTTATTTTCAAAACATATGCATGGGTAATTTTTAAATATTGACCTTTGCATAGTTTTCCCCTCCTTCCCCTCACTCCTCCCCTAGATGGCAAGCAATCCAATGTATGGTAAACATGTTAAAATATATGGTAAATCTAACATCCAATACAGTTATCTTGCTGCACAAGAAAAATGAGATCAAAAAGAAAATAAAATGAATAAGAAAATAAAGTGCAGCTGAACAACAATAAGAGTGAGAATGTTATATTATAATCCACATTTAGTTCCCACAGACCTCTCTCTAGGTGTTGATGGCTCTCTTCATCACAAGATCATTGGAACTGGCATCAATCATCCCATTGTTGGATCACGTCCATCAGAAATGATTGTTGTATAATATTGTTGTTGCCATACATAATGATCTCCTGGTTCTGCTCACTTCACTCAGCATCAGTTCATGCCTCTCCAGGGTTCTCTGAAATCATCCTTCTGGTCATTTCTTATAAAACAATAATATTCCATAATGATAAATTTTAGTTTTTAGTGACTCTCAGTTCTGCTCTGTAAAAGTTAATTATTTTAGTCATTACAACATAATATATCACTTTGAAACAGTGTCCTAGTAAATGTTTAACAAGATTTGAATTCAGGAAGATCAGCCTTCATGACTCCAGGTTCAGCAGTTTATCTACTAAGTCTAGTTGCCCAGATAGTTAAAAAAATCTTTAAATGGGCACAAGATTGTGTCAACATATGATTTGATCTACCATAGCTCCTGTGCTATTTAAATCATGAATCTGGTGCTGAACTAATATAGTCTTTTCTTTATTTAATGGCTTACATCTGGGCACAATTTTTAAAAATAGATATATTTATAATATATCATAAATAGCTTTTTGCAACAGAAACCTCTCCTCAGATCCAAAAAGAAGAAATAAGGTGTCTCTATTAGATAGAATATGATTTTTAAAAAATGAACACTCTATAACATATAACATGTAATAAGAGTGATTTACTGTTTGCTTTTTTTCTATAAATGTTTGTTCAATTTCTACCCATTATGAAATGTTGCATAATAGAGGCAAGGATTTCAACTCAGAACAGATCCTAGAGCCCTTCCACCCCAAGCTCTTCATGTTAGTAATGCATCTTCATGCTAGTAATGGAGAATTTGAGACCTAACAAGGTTAAGTGATTTTCCTGGAGTAACATAGGTAATGAATGTTAAATGGTCCAGGATTCAGGAGGATCTAAGTTTAAACTCTAATGCTAACACCAGTTGTGTTTCTCTGAGCAAAGCACTTAAATCCAATATATCTCTGACAAGGAAATTATCCATTAAGGAATTATCCATAGGAATTATCTATTAAAATGGAGAACTGAGTTCTGTACTATTCTGTATTGGGAATTCCCCAGAGTGAAAAAATTCTAGTTCTTTCATATGTTAACATAAGTTCAGCTTTTCCTGACTGACTTTAATTCTACTTATTTTATTTTTTCTCTCTTTTTTTAAGCACAGAGACTTTTAATTTTTTTTTATTTCCAAATTCTCTCTGCCTTCTTCTATCTCCCTCACTCACCTAAATGAGAAGAAAAGAAAAGGAAAAAAAAAAACACTATTACAAATATGTTTATAAATGTCTTACAGATTTGTACAAAAACATATTTCCATATTAGTCATGTTACTGACTCACATTAAAAACAAACAAACAAAAAACAAAAACAAAAACAAAAAACCCCACAATGCCTAAAGATGTTTTAAAGAATAGCTCTGAGAATATGGGAAAGGTATTCATGGCATGACATTAGATTTAATCAAATTATTCACAAGGCAATCAGGATTTGAAGGAAGAACTCTTTTTTTTTTAATTTATAATTTTTTTCACAGTATATATGCATGAGTAATTTTTTATAAGATTATCCCTTGTATTCATTTTTCCACATTATCCCCTCCCTCCCTCTACTCCCTCCCCTTGATGACAGGCAATCCCATACATTTTACATATGTTGTTGCACATTAAGTATTAGATTCCGAAGGTATAAGTAACCTGGGTAGATAGACAGTAGTGCTAACAATTTACATTCACTTCCCAGTGTTCCTTCTCTGGGTGTAGCTACCTCTGTCCATCATTGATCAACTGGAAGTGAGTTGAATCTTCTTTATGTTGAAGATTTCCACTTCCATCAGAATATATCTTCATACAGTATTGTTGTTGAAGTGTATAGTGATCTTCTGGTTCTGCTCATTTCACTCAGCATCAGTTGATGTAAGTCTCTCCAGGCCTCTCTATATTCCTCCTGCTGGTCATTTCTTATCGAGCAATAATATTCCATAACCTTCATATACCATAATTTACCCAACCATTCTCCAATTGATGGACATCCATTCATCTTCCAGTTTCTAGCTACTACAAAAAGAGCTGCCACAAACATTTTGGCACGTACAGGTCCCTTGAAGGAAGAATTCTTAAAGTCACATATATTGTCCGTAGTTTAAACTGTTAGGAGAAAGTAGACTTTAAGACCCCCACCCCTTCCCAGAGAGTCTTTAGTGGAGGTATCAGGAACCTAGAAAACACAGATATGTTTCATCTGTAAAAGGCTAGGTTCTCTAGTGGGCCACATTTGACAAGAAGTGGAAGTGAGATCCCAAAATAATCGTAAAATGCAATAGTGTCCCTTTAATCTATAGCTATACAAAAATCTCCCAAGATATATATATATAGTTATAGTTACCTGAAAGACTTTACATGGAATATGTTGACTTGAAAGACAGTTTACTAAAGACAAAAAAAAAAAAAAAAAAGTGGGAGCCCTCCAGCATGAGATAGCTGTCTGTCTGTGATTCAGCACATCACAGAGACAGATATTCTAATTAAATCAGGAATATTGATCTGTTTTGTCCTTGGGGCTAAGTAGGTAATCCTATTTACTGACTATCATCTGAGTGTGGACCTTTAGCTACCAGCTGCTACTTCACTCAGAAATTTCTCTTGATTCATTTGGTAAATAGCCTTAAGGTACTCAGAGTGAAAATGTTGGGAGGGTGAGGGAACTTAATTTGTAATTTTGTATACTGAAAACAGAAGTAAAAAAACAAATATTTTTAAAAGAACTGGTCTTCTGAGAAACAAACTTTCACTTCTTGTCCCAAATAAGGCTTCTCCACCTCTCTTTGCCACCAGTATTGTCATCATCAACCTCATCTGCCTCCCATTAAACCTTGGGTTATAATCTTGGGGAAATGATGTTTTTATTGGCTAGTTAGATTCATTTTGTACTGAATCAGAACTCTACAATACTTTGTGACTTATATCCACACCATGTCACCCAGTCTTACAGTTTCCCTTTATTTGCTGTCTCTTTTCTTATTAAAATAAGAGTTCCTTGAGGAAAGGGATGGTATTGATTATATTTGTATCCTCAGTGCTTAGTACAGCTCCTGACTCATAGTAGGTACAGTCTATGTCTTTGTGTGTGTGTGTGTGTGTGTGTATATATATATATATATATACACACATATATATAAACATACACACATACATATTTGTATAAATACATATACACACATGTATATGTATAAATATATACACACACACTATCTACACTTATATGTCTGTTTTCTTTATCTTTCTCTGTTTTCTATTGGCAGTAGAAATTTGGTACTGATAACAGTTATACAGAATAATCACAGTGAATGGAGTGGACCCCATATGTGATGAGGCCCTCTCCCAGCACACCACATTGGGGTGTCTAGAAGGCTTACTTTAAGAATATGGCCTTTTCTTCCCACCAACTTTCTCCAGACTTTCCTTCTTGCCAAGAAGGGAACTAAGATGATGGAGTCAGAGTCTTTAGAGAGAAGAATATGAGACAAGAATTATATCTATCTTTTCTCTTAAATATTATTACTCTAAGGGATATATTCAGGTTCAATATAACTTCTAGTCAACTGTTATTCATTACTTATGGAAGAAAGACCCAAGATGTATATCCTAGGCTTGACTAATCCTTCCATTTCTACAATGAATACACAGAGCAAAATCTATTTATCCAAACCCCACTAAAAAAATATACAAGTAATTAAGACACACTAAGAAGGGGACCCTATCACTTCTCAAGGTAGGCTCATTCCACTTTTGGACAATTCTAATTGCCTAGGAATTGTTTTTTTTTTCCTAATATCAATTCTTAATTTACTTCTTTATAACTTCTATCTTGTGATTTTGCACTGTGAATGCAAAGTAAATTTAATCCTGTCTTCACATAACAATCCTTCAAATCATTGAAGACCTCTATCTTGTTTTTTTTTTTTTTTTTTTTTTTTTTCCTGAGCCTCTTTTTCCGGTAAACTTTTCCTAGTTCCTTTAGTCTGTCTTTATATGTCATGAACTCAAGCCCTTCATCATCCTATTTATCCAAATTATCAATGCTCTTCTCAAATTCTATTGTCTAGAACTTAATATCATATTCCACATAAAATCTAATAAAGGCATAGTACAATGGGATTCTTAAGTCCCTATTTTTGGAAGTTATACCATTGTTTAAGGAAGTTTAGGTTACAATAGTTTTGCTTTAGTTTTTCTTTTGTTACAACTTTATCATACTTACAATTCATATTGAACTTGTAGTTTGCTTTTTAAAATTTAATTTTTTTCCCAATAGCATGTAAAAACAACTTTAGCATTCATTTAAAAAAAATTAGTTCTAAATTTTCTCCCTCCTTTCTATGCCTCCCTCTTCTGTGAGAAGGTAAGCTACTTGATATGGGTTATCCATGTGTAATCATGCAAAACATATTTCCATATTAGACATATTGTGAAAAAGACACAAACCAAAAAAAAAAAAAAAACTCACAAAAAAGAATAAAATGAAAAATAACATGTTGTAGTCTGCATTCAGATCCTCTATCAATTCTCTCTCTAGATATGGGTTCATCATGAGTGCTTTGGAATTGTGTTGGATCACTACAATTGTCTTGGATCATTGTATTGCTGAGAATAGCCAAGTCATTCCCAGTTGATTACTTTACTATACTGTTGTTACTTGTTCTGTTCACTTTACTTTGTACCAGTTAATATAAGGTTTTCCAGATTTTGCCGAAACAAGCATCTTACTTGTCATTTCTTATAGCACCCTAATATTTCATCATCATCATACATTACACCTTATTCAGCCATTCCTTTATTGTTCATATCCTTTAGCCACTTACTTATCAATTGGAGAATGACTTGTATTCTCATAAATTTGATTCAGTTCTCTATATATTTGAGAAATGAGGCCTTTCTCAGAAATACTTTCTGTAAAATTTCCTCCCCACCTTTTTGCTTTCCTTCTAATCTTGACTGCACTGTCTGCGTGATAAACTTTTAAATTTAATACAATCAAAATTATTCATTTTACATTTTATAATGCTTTCTATCTCTTGTTTGGTCATAAATTCTCTACTTGTCCATAAATCTGACAAGTAAATTATTCCTTGTTCTTCTAATTTGCTTATATCATCCTTTTACATCTAAATCATGTACTCATTTTGACCATAACTTGGTATATGATATGAAATGTTGGTCTATACCTAGTTTCTGCTTGAAACTTTGGGTTTATCAAATACTAAATTACTAACATAATAGTATTATTACATACCTAATTTATTTTACTTATCTACCACTCTATATTCTATTTGAGATCCGGATTCTTTCCCTTTTTTCATAGATTATCTTGATCTTCTTGACCTTTTGTTCTTCTAGATTAGTTTTGCTATTTTTTCTAGTTCTACAAAATAATTTTGGTAGTTTGTTATGGTACTTAATAATTTAGATGGAATTTTCATTTTTATTTTATTGGTTTAGTTCACCCATCAACAAAAACCTTTACTAACAGCCAGGAGAAAGACATTCAAATATGAAGGAAAGGCAATTAAAATAATATATGCTTCGTCATGTGAAATCAGAGAAGAAAATAGAATTGCAAATTTTAAAAAAGCAAAAGAGCACTAATTGAAATCCCAAAATACATATGGATAAACTGAATCTAAACATGAACTTTTAATAAAAGTCATGAAAGCATCCATTAAAAAAAATAGTAAACAATTATTCAATGTGGGAGCACTACCAAAAAAATACAGGATAAAATAGTATTATAAAGACCAAGTTATGAAATCATTTTTCTCACTTTTAATCTATTATTTTTAAAAGGAGACAAGATAGTAAGTGTTTATTAAGTGCCTATTCTATCTCAGCATTATGCTAAGCACTGTAATTGTTTGGAAAGAGTTTTTTGCTCTTAAAGAACTCACAGTTTAATGGACAAGGCAACATGCAAACTACTATGTTTAGTACAAATTAAGGATGTTGTGGTTTTTTCCTCATTTTTGAAGAGGGCAATGACATCACTTATTGGGATAAAATTGTTAATGATGGGATTGTGTGGGGGAGTTTTCAGAGAATTGAATTTATATTTTGGGGATGGTGTTTTCTAAGTGTACTTTAGATGAATCAATATCCTAACTCATTAACCCTAAAATCCATTGGGCCTAGATACTGTACCATAGTTACCATGCTTACAGAAACTAAAGCAAGCAATAACATAAGATCAGTAAAAATGTTTCATGAGTACAGAAAAGGAAACAGGGAAAAAGACATACAAAACAAATATTAGAAATATCCTTAACGGCGAATGCACAAGAAAGTCAGATCAAAAAAGAAAATAATGAAAAAGAAAACAAATGCAAGCAACAACAAAAAGGGGAAAATACTATGTCAGGATTCACACTCAGTCCCCACTCTCTCTGGATGCAGATGGTTCTTTCCATCACAAGACCATTGGAACTGGACTGTGCAGCATGATAAATGTGAAAATATATATAGAAAACATGCACATGTTTAACATATATTGGCTTATTAGCCATCTAGGAAAAGGGTGGGGGGGAGAGAGGGAACATGTTTGGAACACAAAGTTTTGCAAGGGTGAATGCTAAAAAATATTTATAAATATGTTTTGAAAATAAAAGCTTTAATAATAAAAAAAGAAATATTATCAATGAACATTCTTGAAATAAATTTATTTCATTTTCCTCTTTCTCAACATGGTCTGAAGAGGAAGGTTCCCTGAAGTCATCCTATCTCAACCTCTGCCACAAACTGGGGAAAAAAGAAAGAAACTAATACCTTGGAGACCTCAGGATCTCATAGTTCATAATGCTTGACTGAGGCGGAAGAGGATTCTGAATATGGAGCTTGGCCAGCGTTACCAGATCCAGAGGGAATTATGTTCTTACAGAGACTGGAAAAAGATAACTCAAATTCAGAAGATAATTGAATATGCAGATCAGCAGTTCTGGGAACCATCTATTCCTTATAAAATGTAGTGATGTCACCACCAAGAACACTATGCCTGTCAGGGATAACAACTCATACATCAACCATCACAGGCCATCTGGGTACCAATATCTATTCTTATTAATTTCTTTCTGAAAGAACACGTTTGTGGTCAGTGTCCTCATGCCTTCATGGCTGTCCCCCATTCCTGAAATGTTCATAACTTCCTCACCTCCTCCTGCTGGATTCCTTTTCTTCTTTAAGACTTCCACACCTTCTGAAGAAGGCCTTTCCTCCTCCTTACCCCCATCCCTACTGCCATGCTTTGCCTGTGAGATTCCCTTCCTTTTTCAGCAGATATATTTTATTATCCTCAATGCCTCATATAATGCTTGATACTCAGGCTCTTATGTGTTGATTGATTTATTGAAGCAGCATAAATGGAATTCACCAGTGTCTTAGGGGCCCTTATGTCTCCAAGAGAACCCACTTCCCAAAACAGGTTAATTTTTATACTTTCCATAAAGCTTGAAGCTTCAAGATTTGGGCATGGTTGCAGGGGGCTGAGATCTTAAATTTTTACAGAATATTGTACTTGTGGTGACATCTAGAAGTGGGAACATTTGGGGTTTCAGGGTTTGGAGGATTGGCCTTTGGAAGGAAAAAGGGGGTGCCATACAGAGGCAGCAATGAAAATCCATTCTAGATCAGATAATGGTACCAAATCCTCATGACATAGTGGTATTGGGCCTTCCCAGGCCTGTGGAGTATTTGTGCAGCTTTTAATACACTCACCTCAATGGAAGATATGCACAATGGCCATCACCTAGAATGGTGTGGGAAAAAATGGAACCTAAAACATCAACTAATGCAAGCTATACCGGAAGGAAAATTCACTCTGTAAGATATATGATAAGTAGTTATCCAGTTTTTCTTAGCTCTCTAATAAAGAAGTAGCTATTTGATAGTATCCCAAATGTAAAGTCTTTCTACCTCTAAAAAGGATTGCATTTGCATGTGACTATTAGTTGGAGGATTGAATAAATCACAGCCCCACTCCAAAAATGGAATGAAAGAATTGACCTGTAAACTGTTATATTCAACTATTTCTGAGAAAGGAGGCATGAAGGAGCAATGATATGAAAAGCATTGTCACAGAAAACAATATAAGAGGCTGAACATCTCTCCTTTTCAGTATTTAAACTGCAGGTCCTTCCTCCTTTAGTGCAACGTGATCAAGGTAGCCCTTGTCCCATTTTTCCACAAGGAGCATCAGGAAATGATAAATCTGCAATAAAGTATGTTTTCAGATATCAAAACAATCAGATATCAGATTACAGGAAGAGAGGAAGAGCTGCAAACCTGAGTGTGAGGTATAGAACTCTTTCTGGTTTCCTGGGCCTATTTAAGCATATTGGGAGAACTGAAAGGTGGATAATATCTTGAGTATGATAAAGGAAAGAAAATGGACAAAGAGCTATAGAATAGAAGGCTCATGTGACTATTAATAAGAACTTTCTGACAGTTTTAAGTAAGATAGTTGGTGACAGATATCTGCATTTATGACATTTATAAACCAGCCCAGTTTGGCGTAGATTGACACATCATCAGATCATCTGCAGCACTATAAATTTCTCAGCCACAGAAACTCATAAAGACTATTGATTGAGGTATGGAGAGGCTGTAGCATTGATGGAGAGACAAGAGGATTTAAAACTGGGAAGGGAATTTGAAATCATCCAACCTAATTCTGTCATTTTATACATAATAAAAATAAGTTTCAGAGGGGTAGGGAATTTCCTATGGCCATAGAGGCAACGAGTGAAATAGCTGAGGATTCAACACTAGGTATCCTGACTTCAATTAAAATATTTGTGCCTGTATATTGTAGAACTTGAGGAACTAAAATAAATGTTCAAAGGTAGGGGAAATGTATTGTTCTTTATTGGGACATACATAGAGATATGCTATGAGATTTTAGGAAAAAATAAAGTTCATATTGATAAATGGGGAAAATGTACTTGCTTCTAAAAGAAATAGCCATTTAAATGTGAGACAGAATCACAAAATTCCAAATGCAAAAGGACCTTGGATCACAGTGTACAACTCCAACCTTCCCTGAAGGTTCTCTGATTTAGCTGAAGCTAAGAGATAAGGAGGAGTAATAGTAAAGTTATAAAGGAAGGGCAGCACAAAACAGAGGAGATTATATTGGAATGGAGAGAGACTTGAGGTTGGGAAGCTACTTAGAAAGCTAATGTGGTGGTCCAGGTAAATGTCTATAAGGACCTGAATTAGAGTAGAGATGATATAAGTGAAGTGTTAGGGATTGTCAGATTTGTCTTTTTTTTTTTTTTTTAATTTGAACCTCTACTTCATTTTGTTAATTAAAGAAATATGTGTATAGGTATTTGTGGCCCTGACTTTTATTACTAGCTTCTTTCTTGAATTGTATGTCCTGTTAACTTCTAGGTATCCCAATTACTATTCTTTCTTAATCGTAGCTATTCTCTTAGGTATCTTACTCAATGAATAAACATAGTGCTTTTTTTCAGTCCTTTATTTAAGGTTCAAAACCAATAGTCTTCAACCTGTTTGAAATCTATGCAGTTTTTCTCTGAGTATCTAACTTGAACTCAGTTTACATTAACTTAAATCTCACACTTCTATTAGGTGGGCAAGTGTTCTCTGTCTGCATTCTTTCACTTTCATGCCTTTGATTATTTCTAGCCTTGGAATATCTCTCTCCCATCTTGAATTTGTAATTTAGCAACAAGCATCTTAGTATTTTCTGTGAGCAGAGAATCTTAATAGAAACTAGGAATATAAAGATAAAAAGAAAAGAAAAGAAAAGAAAAGAAAGGAAAGGAAAAGAAAAGAAAGGAAAAGGAAAGAAAAGAAAAGAAGAGAAAAGAAAAGAAAAGAAAAGAGTCCTGCTCTCAAGGATTATGAGATTCATTTGTGGTGCATGGTTAGATACAGCCTAGACACAGATAGGTAAATGCAAAATAGTTGGATTAAAGGAAGAGTACTAACAACTGGGGATCAGCAAATACCTCATATAGGAAGGGCCATCTGAGTTGGAAAGAGAGAAGAGCTTGTACAAGTGTATGGCAGAATGAGAGGGTATATCATGAGTATAATATACCCATATAATATGGGTATATATTGGCTAGAATATGGAGTTAGAGTATTGTGAAATGAATAGAAAGATAATCTGAAGCCAGATTATAAAAAAGTGCAAGAGCCCAACAGAAGAGTTGGAGGCTATGGAGAATCATTGACTATTTCTAAGCAGGTAGGTGAAATCTTTAAAGCCCAAATAAAATGTCACTGCTGTTATAGCCCTTCCCTAAAGAAAATGACCTTTTCCCTCAGGTTTCATATAGAATTTTGTTTTGCTCTTATAATTGGCTCAAGATCTCAGATCTAAGCTTACACATGGGATGGGCTCAAACTTTATGTCCCTCAAAAGTAATTCCCAAACAGCTCAGACTTCACCCCTGGATCTTAGCCAATGGGAACACAAAAAGACAACAGACTTTCTTCTGTTCTGTTTGCCTGATTCTCCTGTAAAACAATAAAAAATGTTCCAAACAACAGAAAAAAGGAATAGGTGCATTAATAATTGAAAGAAAACTCACCCCAAAATGCAAAAGCAGTGATCTCTAATTTACAGTCCTACCTTAGTCTTAGTACATTGGGAGTGTCTTAACAGCACTTAGCACAGTACTCAGTTTGGAGAAGATGCTTAAGAAATTTTTGTGGAATAATCGTGACTTCATTAAGACCAAAGGCACTGAATGAGATATTGGCAAATTTGGAACCCCCAAAAATAGAAAAAACAAAGATTATTAGAACAAAATCAAAGGAGAAGTGTTGAAATGAAAGCATGCTTAATATTTCTTAAAACTAAAGCAAGTAGTCTTAAAGACATATCTCAGTAAACAGTCTAAGAAGTGTTGATCTCATGGAAAGATGATAACAACAATGAAGCAGTCCAAATATCTTATTTCAGAAAATCACACAAAAAATTATTATTATAAGGATTTGAAACAAGGTAAAGTATAAACTGATATATTGACCAGGATGCTACCAAAGACTAATCCAAAAATATTGTCACCAAGAAATGGAAGAAAAATGTTTGGAATATATTCTGAAAAACAAAGGAAAATAATTTCAGACTTTCAAAATAATAATGCATTATACAATTGAGCACAACAGTTACTTTCAAAAATGTATTCCCTGCATAATTTAAGAAATTTGGCTCATTTCTTTATTTTTTTTGTGTCAAATGTTAATTTATTGCAATAGTCTCCTTTGTAGTTTTAAACTTGCTGGACATTCCATAGCACCACTTGATGTTATCAATGACATCATGAGGATGTTTGCCATCAATATTGTAGCCCAGAGACTGGGCTGTTCCAAGTATCCTTTTAATGTTTCCAGAAAGCTGTCTTGCCAAGGATGGCTGCCTCATTTGTTGAGCAATGTTGATAATCTCATCAAGACTGATGTTTCCTCTGTGTTGCTATTTCTCTGTTTCTTTCTGTCCCAAGGAGGTTCCTTTAGGACTTTGATCTTGAAGAAAATAATCTCAGTCTGGGTCTGAATGGTAAGCTTCCCTGTGATTAGCCCTTTCCAATTGCCAGTTCCCTTGGCGATGTTATCACCAACCTTTTTGGAAGAAAAACTCAAGACACCAATTTTGGGGGCAGAGTTGGCGTGGCACCAACTTCAACATCTGTGCACCTAAAAACACAACAAACTTGGGCAGCACAGTGGCAACGAAGGTCGGGGCTTGGGCTGGATGCTGCGGGGTGCCTGCTGGTGTTGGAAGAACCTGGATTTGGGATTGCCACCACGAGCTGGGATCCAAAAGGATTCACTCATTTCTAAAGAAGAAAAGGCAGATAGGTGACTTGGCAGATAACTGGTCAATGAACATTTATTAAATGCCTACTATGTGCTAGATATTTTGCTACATACTAGCAAAAAATATATATAGGAATTCATAATCTAATAAAGGAGAGAACAAGCAAAGAGATGTCCAAAAAAACCCAGAAAAATTAGGAAAAAATAGAAGGAAGAGACTAGAAGTACGAGGAGTTGCCAAAGGCTTCCTGAAAAAGATGGGATTTTAGTTGGGACTTAGAAGAAGCCAGTAGGCAGAGATGATAAGGGAAGCAGGCAGACCCAGCCACAGACTACTGCAACCATCAGGCCTGAAGTGGTGGAGACCTGTGCTAGTGGTAGCCGTGTCCCAGGAGAGAAAGGGTGCCTTTGAGAGAGCTTGCGAAAGTGAAGTTGGCAGCCATTGGCCATGGTTTGGATATGGAGAGTGAGGGATGAGGAGATCAGGATGACAGCAGGTTGTGAGCCAATGTTATTGCCCTCAAGTACAGAGAAGGTAAAAGCGGGGTAGGGCTGAAGGGCAAGGATAATGAGTCATGCTTTGGGCATATTTAATTTAAGGTGACTCTGACATTTAATTTGAGATGTATGAAAGGTGACTAGAGATATGAGACTGGAAGTCAGCAAAGATAGGCTGTTGGGCCTAGTCAGGAAGACATGAATTCAAATCTCAACTCACATACTTACTAGTTGTATGACCCTGGGCAAGAACAAGTAAAGAAGGAAAAATGTATTTATAACTGGAAGAAAATTCACCCAAGAACCTGCAAAAGAGGTGGCCTTTCTGATTTATAGTATGACCTTAGTCTTGGTACATCTGTTTAACCTATCTACGGCCTATTTGTCTCAGTTTGAAGTATAAACTGAAGATAATAATGGGTAATTACTTCCTAGAGTTGTTGTGAAGATCTGATGAGATAATATTTGTAATTTGTAAAATGCTCAGCTCATTTCCTGGTATATAATTAGCACCATTTAAATACTATCTATTATTAAAGCTATGATCATAATTATGAAGAACTTAGAGACTTAATGGGCATTTGATATAAAAATTAATAAAAATGAAAAAACTAAAATAAAAATCAATGAAAAAGCGGAGTTAAAATTCAATGATTTCATATTGGAAAAGATAATACAATGAACTTTAAAAGTTTCTCTTTGTGAGGGCAAATGAGAGATTAAAAAGGAAATGAAAAGGTGAAAACAATGAAAAGGCAGCATGCAAGATGAGAGAATGAATGGGTAAAGGAAAGCAATGAGTTTTTCATTTATGCCCTTGTCTCCATTTCCACATAGGCCTTCACCACATAATCTCTCTTCTCCAATTCAAGCTTCAATTTGGCAATGACTCCTCACATCATAATCTCTCTCAATAAACTATAGTGGGGGGGGCAGCTAGGTGGTACAGTGGATAGAGACTAGCCCCGAAGTCAGGAGGCCCCGAGTTCAAATCTGGTTTCAGACACTTAACACTTCCTAGCTGTGTGACCCTGGGCAAGTCACTTAACCCCAGCCTCAGGGGGAAAAATAACTATAGTGGTTCTCTATTCCTCAAGATCAAATATAAAATCCTTTGTTCAGCATATAAAACCCTTCACACCTTTGCTCTTCCTACCTTTACTCTCTTCCCCATGCTCAATGATTCAGCCTATTTGGCCTTCTTGCTGCTCCTTGCAGATGACTCATTGTCTCTGTTCTGTAATTTTTCATTGGCTGACCCCATGCCAAAAATTCTCTTCTTCCATAGTTCTGCCACCTGGCTTCCCTGGCTTCCCCGAAGGCTCCACTCACCCACTGTTAGAAGTTTTTTCCTGTTCTCTTCTCATTACTCCCCATACTGCTAGTATCTTCCCTCTGGGATTATCTTCCATTTGCACTTTATATAAGTTACAGTTATTTGTACGTTATAGTTATGGCTAGTTATAGTTAATAGTTATATTTGTTATAGTTACATATTTCTGGTTAGGGTTATTTGCATGTTATAATTATGTTATTTACACACACACACATACATATATATATATATAATGTTATAGTTATTTATATAGTTATTAGCATGTATGGAATTTGTCCCCTTTAAGGGCAGATATTGTATTTTTGCCTTTCTCTTTAACTTTTGCCTGACTCTTTAACTGCTTAGCACAGTGCCTGGTACAGAGTAAGTGCTTAATAAATGCTTATTGACAGACAGATGAAAATGTAGCATTTACCAAGCATGATAATCACTGAGTTCTTGCTTACTCCACCAGTTCCACTATTAGCAATGTGGTTGATTTGAACTGCATTGCTAACATTTTTCTTCAAGGAGTCATTTTCTATGAGACAGTATCCAGAGACGGAAAATTCCTTTAAAATTTAGAACATTCAGGACATCCTCCATAATGTCTTTAGTTAGTATAGTTCTACATATTTTCTGATTCGTTTGGTGCTAGTTATTAGAGAACTGTTGGATAAAATTATTCCCTATGTAGATTTTTCAAAAAAATCTCATGTAATCCTAGCACATACATTGGAGATAGTGTATTGGATAAGAACTTTTAAAGAATGCAATTTGCTTTACAGAATCAAATGTTTGGGATGAGATAATTAACAAGTAAAAACAGTGGAAACTTGTATTCCTTATATTATTCAAGCAACAAGGAGACTGAAGATTTGGCCACTTAAAGAAAATAATTTGTGAAATTCTCTTTGTTTAATTCCATATTCAATTAAGGTACCTTGATATGTATATGTCATTCCAATAAAGTTCTGAGAAATGAGAAAAAAAAATTAGAACATCTTTTACTGGAACAAATTGGGGTCGAAATTTCCCCTAAATAGTTAGGTGCTGATTTTAATTTTAGATGAGATACCCAAGATGATGAAGTACCTTGAGATGATATAATGTCTAGATTTCTATGTATATTTATGTATGTCCACATCTTTGCAAACCCCGAAATGTGATATTAAAAATAGCTGCTACTATTGCAATCAATTGTAGAAGAAAAAAAATTGGGAGATAAGATATTGTAGCTCTCTTATGGAAAGGAATAAATGTATTCTATTTGTTTACAGAGGGTAATGTGGGAAACTAGTTACACATGGACCATGATACCAGCGTGCATTCCTATAGAAAGAAGTTATAAAGGGGCAAACTTAAACCTAACCTAAGGAAACTCTTTTAATCAGATATAGCCTAAAGTGGAACTGGATGCCTCTGTAGTTAGTGAGTTGAATCTCTCTGCAGATCTGTTATTCTAAAACTAGATGAATTACTTGGCCTACTAGTGTTGTGCTGAAGAGAGAATTGCCAGATATGGCTTCCTCCAGCCTCTGTGGAATTTCTCCATAAACATATTTCACAATCAGTTCTCTGTTAGTAAATGATCTTCATGAATTGCTGGGGCCACAAAACTCATACATCTGGTAGCTGAGTCCTTTGGAGAGGACCCTCTAATCCTAGCTGAGTAAGTCTTTAGGTGACAAACACAAGTGTACCATTCACCTTTCCCCAAAGCAGCTAAAGAATGTAGCAGATAGAGAGGTAGACTTAGAGTCAGGAAGACAGGGTTGTGTTAAAGATCAAATAAAGGTAGAGAATAAAATACTCTGCCAATTTTAAAGGCCTATATGATATATAGCTCTTATTACTATTATTGTTATTCCTTTACAGATTGGTGGGCTCTGCTGGAGTCTGTGTGTTGCTAAAATAGTTTGCAAAAGCCTAGGGTTATCCTAACTCCATGCAATACAAGTCATTCTTTCTTTCTTTTTTGTCATTTGTGACAGGAAGGCAGTGAAGGAAAGCCTCCCCCCAGTGTTTTTTTAAAAATTTATTTAAATTTTTTTTCTTGCTTTTCCCTAATATACTAAATAATAGCATTTTATTTATATCCCCTAATATACTAAAATAATAGTATTTTATTTTTTCAATTACATGTGAAGATAATTTTCAACATCTATTTTTGTAAGAGTTTGAGTTTGAAAGCTTTTTTCTTGTCTCCTTTTCCCTTTCCTTAAGACAGCAAGCAAGCTGATAAAGATTATGCATACACACACACACACACACACACACACACACACAATCATTAAATACTATCCTTGTTGTGAAAGCCATATTGATAAAAAATGAAAAAAACATAAGATCTGCAATCAGATTCCATAGTTCTAGATAGTATTTTCCATCCTAAATCTATTGGAATTGTCTTGGATCATTGTGTTGTTGAGGAGAGCTAAATCTATCAAAGTTAATTATCACATATGGTTGCTCCTTATTCTGCTCCCTTCCCCCTTATAGTATAATATAATACAACCATAACTAATGTACCAAATATACTTCTTGATTTACCTTTTTTTAAACAGCACATTTCACCATCTTTGTCCTTCTCTAATTTAATCCTTTGGCTATTAAGAATTTAGCAAGGGTCTACCTTGGAAAAGGGGTATGGTTACAATACATATATAAATCAGGCAGTATGGGATTTCACTCCAGGGAGATACAAAAGATTAGATGACATGTCCCTTTCTCTCAAACTAATAGCTATAATCTAATTGGCAAAAGAGAGAGCCCGAAGCACCTACCCTGACTATTTCCTTGTCATGAAAACACAAAGATGAAGTACAATGTTAAGACATTCAGAGCCTTAACAAGTTGGACCTCTTTTGTAAATCTAGACAAACAGGACATGTTGTAATTTTCCTAAAGGTCAAAAATTAGGGGACAGGAGTAACTGTTCAAATGCTATTTTTTTCAAGGGGATGGGGTTGGAGAGACCAGGCAAATTATTGAGGGTAAAAGTTGAATGGGAAGGATTGAAGAAGAAGGCTTTTCCTTAGTTTCTTTTCTAGAGTAGTATCTCTAAATATTTGCTAAACCCAAAAGAGTTTAAAAACTATTTTACTTATATAGGCTTTTATATGTTGATGAAGAGGAAAATAAATTTATTTGGGCAACATGTTTGAGTGAAAGGTCAAATTCCAAATGACATTTACAAATGACACTCATTTTCAACTTAATTCAGGAAATTTTGAATCTTTTAATTCAATCTCTTTTTCTTTATAACAGTATTAAATCTTTAAAATTATCAATATATTCTATCCCAGAATTTGACTTCTAAAGATCATAATGATATCATCAATATAGGTTCACTGAAAAACTCTAACCTGCCTTTGGGCTCTTCCATGGACCTATATCTGACTTTAGAAATCTCTATAGTTAATCAAAAGTTAATCATTCATTCCTTGTCAGTCAACAAGCATTGATTACATGTTTACTAGGTGCCAGGCACTGTCTTAAGCACTAGAAATAAAAAAAAAAACATGGCAACCCTCAAGAAGGTTACATTCTAAAGGGAGATAATATGTAATAATTAGGTACATTTAAGATATATAGAAAGTAGATAGAAAGTAATCTCAGAATAGAAGGCTGGGGGTGCTGAAAACAATCTCCTTAAGAAAGTAGGGTTTGAATGAAAAACAGAAAAACTGTTTTGTTTTGTTTTGTTTTTTTCACTGAAACCAGAAAAAACTAAGAAGTAGAGATTCGTGCAAATAACATCCAAGTTATAGGGATTCAAGACATGGAGTGTCCTGTGTGAAGAGCGTAAAGCTAACTTTAATTTGTGTGGAAGGGAATAAATGTAAAAAAACTGAAAAGTTAGGAAGGAGTTATGAAGATTATGAAGAACTTTAAATGTCAAATAGAGGATGATTTGATCTTGGATGTAACAGCTTCCTAGAACTCATTGAATAAGGGGTTGACATGGACTGACCTATTTTAAAAAAAATCACTTTGGCTGAGTGGAAGATGGATTGGAGCAAAATTTTCTTCCTTACTCAGCTTAGATCCCATGATATCGACAGACGCGAACACTTACCTCTTTTTACTTTCGTTTCACGGAGCTCCGTAACGCCAGCAGCCTGGGGGAGCGAAATCGTCTCTGGGGGTCCGGACGGGCGGGGGGAGCGTTCTGTCGGGTCAAAGCCCCTATTTTTGAGCCTCCACGTTGGGCGCCAGTTGACCTGTCCAGCAGGTCTTCAACGTGGGTCAAAAAAAGAAGGACATAGACCGAAATTAAGGCAAAAGCCTGCGGGGGCTAAGACAGCCCGGGAACAGGATCTAGAGAGAGAGAGAGGGGAGACTACTCAAAGCGATGGTCAAGCATGTCTCGTTTATTGGCTTACAGTTACAGAATATATAGGCAGAAAACCGCAATGCCATGTATGCATAAGGATTGGGTAGCATGATAGATGAGTCAAATATTTTTGTAACATTTACCAGGTGCAGATTATGAGACGGTTAGGGGCCCAAGGACGGGGTGGAACAACGTAGTTTTGTCTATTCCATATCAGTTCTGGGAACTGTGCGTCTTGACATTCCTCAGAAATCATCAGCCTCAGGGCCGTGGTGACCTGGGTTTGTGCAAGAGGGGGGAAGAGCAAGGGGAAAGGTTGGGGAAGGTTCCTGACAGGGAGATATTTGAAGAAGAGATACCAATTAGAAGACTATGGTCTAGGGGATAGGTGATAAGGACTTGAACCACTGTGGTAGCTAAGTGAGAGAGAGAGATATAAGAGATATAAGACAGAAACTATGAAACTCTTTCAATGGAATGTGGTGTGAATTCAAGCGAAAATAAAGGATGATGTTGATGGTGTGGGTAATTAGGTGGCTGGGAAGATTGTGGTATCCTCAGCAATAACAGAAATTTGGAAAAAAGGAAGTATGGAGGAAAATAATTTCTTTTAAAGGATTATTTTTTTCACAGATTCCAATATACACAAATAAAGAATACATGAGTATCATAAGAGGATAAGAAGTTTGCTTTCAGCTGTTTAAAACCACATCTGATTCACTGAATTAGTCTGAAAAACAACAAAATTCTATATTATTGAGAACATTTTATATTTTTCAAAGCATTTTCACATAATCTCTACATATTCTTTTTAGAAACTAATGCTGAGTTAAATTTGAAAATTAGCTAGTAAATCGTGAATAGTTATTGTTTTTCTTGTCTCTTCTTACATTCTTAATGAGTTTGATGCAGATTTTTACTTTAAGTACTTCAAAAGTGAATGATTTTCATGTATAGGGTTACTCCTGTACTTTCTGAAGGCAGCCTCCTCTATCCTTAAGTAGTTCCTTAAATGCATTGATGTATCAGAAAAGTATCTTCAGTTTGTGCCTAATCCTCTGGTGATAAGTTACTCAGAACATACTTAAACTGATACTCAGATGGAAAATAGACATGGTTTATTGACAAGTCCATTTTGGTTAGGGCTTTTTAGTGTTTATATTCCAGTGACAAAACCTTCAAGATGACAGCATCACTTTGATGTCATAATGAGACATCTGAGGATGAGCTGATAATACAGGTTTATTCTTTCCTTTAAAAAGTTTGTTGGCAACTGTGGCACTGGATCCTAACTTCCAAAGAAGCTTTGCATATTTCCATTAGCATTGATACATTCATTCAACAAGCATTTATTGAATGCCTATTGTGTGCAGAGCTTTGCTCTCGAAAAGAATGAAATACAAAATTCACAGTATAGCATTTGTCTTTATTGGAACTTGCAGCCCAACAGGCTATACTACAGGTATAGAGAATACATGTTAAGAGCTTTAAATATGGGCAAAAACAGTGTTAGATGAGAGCTAAAGGGGAAAATCTTTGCTGACAAGAGGGCTACCTGGAGAAAGTGGTATTTGAGTTAGGCTTTAGAGGATGATTTCAATAAGCAGAATGAACCTGGACATATTGAGTTCAAGATATCTATAAAATACCTAGCTTGTAATGCTCAACAGGCAGCTAATGATGTGGGGCTGTAGAAGTAAAGTTAAGGCTAGATACATATGGATTTGGGCTCATCTGAACAGAAGTAATAATTAAATCTATGGAGGCTGATGAAGTCACCAAGTGAAAGACTTTATAAAGAAGAGGACCCAAGACAAAAGACTTCAGGAATACCCACAGGTAAAGGTGTGATATGAGGCATGTGTTCAGGAAAAAAAAAAGTAGAAGAATAAAGAGAGGCCAAACAGGTAGATCAGTGTCAATATATCCCAGAGAAGAAAGAGTAAATATCTGGGAGAAGAGCAAGGTAGTCAAGAGTATCAAATTCCTCAGACAGGTCAAGAAGATTGGAACTTAAGGAAAGACTACTCGATTTATTAATAAAGACATGACCATTGGTGACTTATAAGAGAGTAAAGCCATTTTGACTATTGGAAAGTAAGAGAGTAGGGCTTACCCCTACTGCTTGCCACCTACTCAAGGACTACTTAAGAGAGAAAATTGTAGAGAAGAAAGGAAAAGTAAGGACTAGTTATTCTGAGGATTTTGCTATTTCCATACAAATTTCTGATTATTTGCTTTCCTCTAATTCTCTTCTTGGATTCTATGTAGTACTTTATATACCCTTTTAGATACCCCTTTAAAATAGGCAAAGCAAGCATATTGTCCCCTTATAACAGATAAAGAAACTGAGGCTCAAAGAAATTGAATAACTTGCTCATAGCTAAGTACGGAGTAAAGTACCATAATTGAGAAAAAACTCACATTTAAAAAAATAAAATATATTATTTCTTCCCCAAGTATATGTACAGTTATCCCTTCCACATTGTGACTTTTCCCCATCATGATTTTGATAAATTAAGGATTGACATAAGAAATTAAATGGGAATTTTTAGGGAGTTTTGGAGAAACCGCAGATGACATTTAGAAACAGTATTGCATATTATTGACATATTTATCTTATGCATATTATCAACATATTTATCTTATAATTCAAACTTCTCTGATACAAAGAGAGAGCCAAAAAACTGTACACAGATTTTCCAGATGATGGAAGTGTCAAGCCTCTAACCCCTGAGATGTGGAAAGGATAACTGTAAAAACAATTTAAAATTTTTAGAAACTAATTTTGAATTCCACATTTTTTCCCACCCTCCACCCTCTTCCTCATCATTTAGGAGGCAAGCAATTTGATAAACATTATACATGTGCAGCTATATAAAACATATTCCATATTACTCAAGATGTGAAAGAAAACAGACAAAACAACCCAAGAAAAATAAAATAATTATTTTTTATTGGGAGAAAAGACACCAGAACAATACAACATGATTATCATAGGATCAATGGTTAGTAATGTCTATGTAGAACCATTAAATAAAACTGCATTTTATTACCATCAAAATGTTTTCATTAAACTTTTTAAAGTGTATGAACAGAGTAAAATATGGAGAGATAAACATTTGATTTTTTTTTTTTTTATTGGCCTTTGGCAGCAAGTGTAGACTTTACTCCAGATTGGGCATGAAGACATAGATTGGGAAGAGACATAGATGAGCTCCTCAATCGAGGTTGCCTTTTAGCTTTCTTTGCATCCTCAGTGATTAGTGCATTGCCTGAAACACATCGGGTGCTAATGTTTATTGACTGATTTTACAAGTTCCTTTTTTAAAAAACTCACTTAACTGTTGATTCAGAACCATCATGCATAATCATGGGATTTCTGAGCATGGGAAAAAGGGATACATTTCAGCTTCAAGAGGGAAATGTTATCACCGGAAGCAATTTTGTAAGAGGTAGTATATAGTTTCAATTGTTTTCAGGGATCATTGATGGACAGCTGAGAATGGATACTAAGGTCCAATATCCTCTCCATCTGAAGAGATGGAAGTCCGAGTTCCCACAACACTGGCAGATTGATGGAAGAACATGAAAGCCCAGCACAAGTTGTGATATGAATCATCAAAAGGAATATGCAATTTGAGATCACAAACTTTTTTTTAAGATTTTTTTTTTTACAATGTGATTTTTTATTTGATCAGTGTAAGGAGTTGCCAGCATCCTCCAGCAATACACATCAGCACCAGTTCAAGTCTTGGAGGGTTGCCCCGGATGCAGAAATGTTAGGGTTATGTGATTGGGTGCCAGGAGGAGGGCTTGACAGGCTTTAAGGCCATCTCTATCCACCCAAACTTTCTGAAGGATTTCACGGGAGTGATTTTGGCATATAATCCCCTCATTTCATAGTTTAGAAATCTGCGTTCTGGAGAAGTGACTCACTCAGGATCAAAGGTAAAGCGGAAGAAGTAGGATTTGGATCCAGGTCTTCTGACGGGGATCTTTGCATTAATAATACCTTCTCTCTGGTATTTATCTCTGACACGTACTGCTTCTAAGGACACTTGTTCTCGAAAGTTTTTTTTTTTTTTTTCCCTCTTAATGGAAAATTCTAGTTATACTTTTTTCTGTTCTTTACTTTATCCATTAATAAAATATCCGTTTTAAACCCTCAACTCCAACTTTTATTTTTTTGTTTGTTTGTTTTTTGATAACTTCTATCTTTTATTAAGTTGGGTTAAATCTGTGGGTTTGAAAAACGAACAAGTGGCCTCCGGGACAGGCAGGAGGAACCAATTTTGTGAGCCTCGGCATCTGCACTACGCCTTGTTGTAGAGATTAGAGATGAGTTCTGCTTCCAAGATACATCAGTTTCCCCCAGCAAAGTACCCGGCGGGGGAGGGGGGGAGGGGGAGGTTTAGGCGAGTGACGTCACAAAGGGAACCTGCTCTTTGTGTAGACAAAAGGTCAAGTCAAGATCAAGGTTGGTTATGGTTTTTTATGCGTCTCTTCCCTTTCGGGCCTTATCCCCGGACTGTTTGTCCTCGGGGTTCCCCAGGATGGCCGGCCAGGCCACAAGGCTGCCTGGTCTCTAACACGTCGCCTAGAAACCCCAGCCCCAGCGACCCCTTGCCGGGCTTCGAGAGGCTCCGGCCTTGGACTCCGGGCATGCTCAGTAACGAGGGCAGGTGGCGCGTGCCAAAAGGAAGCTTCCCACGGCTCCGGCCCCCAGCCCCGGCCCCTCCTCCACGCTTTTCCCCATGGGTCTTCCAGCCGACTCGTAACAGCAGCGGCAGCGCCCGTCCGGCGTTTTAGGGGCCTGAGTGAACCAGTCCGGCCGCCCGCTCCCTATGACACGCGTGCCGGGATAGGGACGCCGCCACCACCGCGGCTGTGCCAGGGCAGGCTTTACCTGACACCCCGTCCCCCCCGCCCGCCACGCCCCTCCCCTCCTCCTCCTCCGCCAGTGGTGAGCCGCGGGAGCTCAGCGCCGACGCCGCCCGGCTCAGGCTATAAGATCTAGGCCCGCGAGACGCCCCAGGAGGCCGCGAGGGGGCGAAGGCGCTGAAGAGGCTGAGGCTCGGTCTGCGGCGAGGGAGGGCGGCAGCGGCAGCTGCCAAAACCTAGAGCGGCGGAGGCGGGGCGGGCCGCGCCGGGAGGGAGCGCTCGAGCCCCCCCTGGCGCGCCGGGTGCCTCAGGCGAGCAGCCCCGCCGCGCCGCGCCGCGCCGCGCCGCGCAGCACCGCGCAGCCGAACGGAGCCGAGCGGAGCCGAGCGCATCCCTAGACCCTTGCCGACCGGCCCCAACCTCTCTTTCCCCCTCGTACCCCCAGACCGAGTCTCTCAGCGGAAGCCACACAACCGTGAGCATGGCGTCCTCGGCTAGGAACACTCCCCCGTCCTCCAGGAAGAGTCGGGACGACGCGATCAGCAAGTGCGACGTGGTCGTCATAGGGGGAGGCATCTCAGGTCAGTCGGGCCTGAGGTGGGCGGCGGAGGTGGGGAGGCGAGACCCCCGCCGGCCTGTGGGGCAGGGGCCTTTATTCTCCCCATTTTACAAAGGGGGAAACCAAGGCAAATAGCAGCGCCCAGGGAGCGTGCACTCTTCTGCGGGCGTGCAAGTCCTGGAGATTCAGGGCTAGAAGAGGTCTTAGAAAGACCGGGGCGCTCCTTAGGCCCACCCACCCATTTTACAAGGGAGGAAACTGAGGCAGGGCAGCGCATACGGCATGTGCACCTGACACCGACAAGTCCTTGGGATCACAGGTTTGGGTCCGAAAAGCCAAGTAACATCATCTTAGCCCTACCTACACGTTTTACAAGTGAGGAAACTGAGGCAGGGCCCCAAATGTAGGGTATGGACCTGACAGCTACAGGGCCTTATATCCTGGGCCTTACACAAGTAGTGTGCACCGCCTTAGGCCGACCCGCTCATTTTTACCGATGGGGAAACTGAGGCTCGGAGCCAGAGTGAGTGACGTGGTGAGATGCTGAGATGGGGAATGGACTAAGTTGATCCGCGCCCTTTGCTCCAGTAGAGCTGTCGGAGGTGATCCTTCTGTGCATCCCTTCACTTAGAGACTTGCAATAGCTTAGTTACATGGGTGCAACAGCATATATACATATACGTGTGTGTCTACGGGCAGCAACAGTTGGCATCAGCTAGGGCCGGGCTACACCTTGGAATCCTGAGTATATATGGAAAGGAGCCCCAGGGGGTGTCCGGTTATGCAACTGCTTGGGAATCCTATAGTTCCCCTCCCCCCACTGGAACATTGATGCTGGTGTATTTTTACTCCTCTTAAAAGTTTTCCTTGCATTTATCTCTCCCTCCTTTTTACTTCTGTGACAAGGGAAGATTTGAGAAAAAGGAAGGATATTATCAGGAAATGATCAATAGGGTGGTTATCTTCGGCTCTGAGCCTTTTTTTTTTTTTTTTTTTTTTTTTTTTAAGTTCTCTTGCCCTGGGAAGAGGTTGAAACCCTTAAGAAGCAAATGGGTAAAACCTACTCCTCCATTCTTAAAGGGCTGCTGGTGTCTGTTGCAGCTCCTTTTTTTTTTTTTTTACTTACACCACCTTAATTTAAGCACTATCAGCAAAAGAATAGGAGGGCTAGCAGAGGACATGATATCAACAGGTATTTAGACTTGTGTCGTTTTTTCTTAATTCAGCTAACTTGTTCATAAAAGCTCTCAGCACTGTAAACAAGACATTTCCCTTATGATCTCTGAATTTGCTTGTAAAATTGTCAGTGCTGGAAATCAAAATACTTTTCAATTCAAAGAGGAACCTAACTTAGGAAACTGGTTTTTAGCCCCATTATCCTAAATGGTCTGTCAATTCTTGATAAAATGCCTGTACTTAAAATGAGAAATTGGGTCTATGTGGCATCTTTGTGGGTACTTTGGAAACTCATTTATTCCTACCCAAGTCCAAAGCAGGGTCTGCTGAACCTGCTAAAGGTTTACCTCTAGCATCTAATTAAAACAGAAAGGCTGGGGATGGGGTTGCAGAGAGTCATAGAGAAGCCATCATCTTGTAGTGTCCTTTAGGGAGACTCCATATGCTGCTCGCAAATTAATCACAGAAACAGCCTTTTCACTTAAATTGGACATCGATACTTTGGATCATCGGCATCAAACTACTTTAATATTAGTGGTCATTGTATATAATAGATAATGCTTTGTTAACAAAGACATAGAAGATTTGGCTTTAATAACAGATGGTTGTTGGTCCTGGTATTGGGGGGAAGAATCAAATAATATAGTTTCTGTGTTCTTTAATCTGGAAAAATGAGGATGTAGGCTTGTTTATCTAGTCTTCACAAAAAAAGGTAATGTAGAATCTCTTAAAGAGACATGGGATGGCATCTAGAAGAATGTCTCCAGCCAGTCTTTTGTAATTCAAGTATTCGTTCTTAGATTTCATGGACCTGTTTCTGTACTATCATTAAGGATCTTGTCTCTAATTGTTTGACCACTCTTCTTTATTTCTCCCAATTCTCCTCCCTGTCACCAAGCTCTATTATTGTTAAAAAGGAGAGAGAGACAGAGAGGGGAAAGAGAGACAGAGAGAGAGAGACAGACAGACAGAAAGGGGAGAGACAGAGAGGGGAGAGAGAGAGAGAGACAGGGGAGAGAGACAGAGAGAGAAAGAGAGACAGAGACAGACAGAGAGGAGAGAGAGAGAGAGAGAGAGAGAGAGACAGAGAGAGACAGACAGAGAGAGAGAGAGAGAGAGAGTCAAGAGAGGGGAGAGAGAGGGGAGAGAGACACAGGGGAGAGAGGAGAGAGACAGAGAGAAAAGAAAAAGAAAAGAAAGAACTGGAAAAATCTTTCTGCATAGCCATTTTATGCTACACTAGAGGATAGTTCCTGCCAACATTGACACCAGATAAAAAAATAAATAAATAAATAAAAATTATTTACCTTTCCTGATCTGCTACATGTGACTTTAAGTGGAGATATCGAAGATGGTAAACCCTTCCAGAGTAGAACTACAACTAAACCAAAATCAGATGTATCTTTTGTAAGGTATTTACTGAGTTTTACTGGTATCAAATCTATCACATCAGTAAATTCAAGAACAGATCTTTTCATTACTAATAGTGTCCCATGAGTTTATGTATTTCCCCAGCAGCAATTAGTTTGAGTCCCTAAGATACCATTTAGAAACATTACCAGATGTATACTTTTACAAATTTCACTTTGACAATTTGTATATTTTGATAAAAAAAGTAGGTTTTAAACAATAGGATTTTAAATGATTTTGAAACACTTTGCATATGCAAAAAATGTCCTATTGTGGTATCCATGTTGTTAGTTTTTTGTCATTGTAAAATGGAACTTTTATAGATAGGGAAATTGAGGCTCAGACAAGCATGTCCCCAGGTATAAATAGAAGAGATGATTGATGTATAATAAACATTCCCATTGCTTCCCACTAATTAAAAAAACATACTCTATATTGAGTGGGAAAATTTTTGCAAAGGAAATGACTTAAGCCATTTTTTTGGGGGGAGCTAAATCTAATTTCCTTTTTGAATTTTTTTTTTCCAAATTGAATAATAATAGTTCAAAATATACTCTCAGGAACTTTTGAACTCTATTGAAAGGATGTCACTGGTATCTCTTCCTTCTTGAAGCTCCTCCTTTGGTTCTGTTTTTCTCCAACTCTACATCTGGGCCTTTTCTGTTTCTTTGCTTAGAAACAGAAACTGATTATAACCACTCCTATTCTTCCCACAGCAAAAATTTTAGGCATTCCCAAGACTCAATGACTGATCTTTGTTTCTCTTCTATCCCCTTTCTCAGAAGGGAAGCCCTTTCCTGACATCAGCTTCTATTGATGACTCAAATCAAGGTCTTGTCATCTTACATCAGGTTTTGTCTTTTGTATATACAGCTGCCTGGGAGACCTGGATACTTAATGTTTCCAAGTCACCTCAATTTCAGAAGACAAAACATCATCTCTTCCTCCAAAACAGAGTAGTCCTTCAACCCAATTTCCCATTGTTTTTACTTTTTTTTTGTTTTTGTCAGTTACATTGAGGTGACAATTATTCACATAGAATTAAACCTTAAATTTAGTTGTATTTAATTAGTCATGGAGTTCTTTAATTTCTTCCTTTAAAATATTTATCTTATTATCCTATTTTCTTTTCAATTCTCTCTAACCTTAAGCCATATTTCAGCATCACCTAAGCTGACCTCTGTGACTCTATCCTCATTTTATTCCAACTCATGCTACCTATTGCTTCTAGATACATTTATTCTTAAGCCTTTCCTGCATTATGTCTGCTCTAAGTACTCGAGGTTTTTCAGACTCTGTTCACAAAAACTTTTCTCAAAATTCAGGTAATTTAACTGTATTTCTTAATTGCTTATCTTTATGGAACTATTTGCTCTGTCCAGTCTGTTTATTCCTTCAAAAATCCACTATGCTTATTCTTCCCACTTCCATGCCTTCACTCAACTTGCCTTTACCTTGAATAGTTTCTCTTCTTTTCCCTACCTAAAAATCTAATAATAACTGAAATTTTAGCATTTTTAAGGTTTTAAAAATGATTTACTCACAACCCTCTTAGATACAGGTACTATAAATATTAAGGCAGATAGGTAGTACACTGGATAGAGCCAGGAAGACATCTTTCAAATCTGGCCATAGACACTAGCTGGTGATCTTAGTCAAGTCACTTTACCTTGTTTCCCTCAGTTTCCTCATTTGTAAAATGATCTGGAGAAGCAAATGACAAACCACTCCAGTGTCTCTGCCAAGAAAACTCCAAAGGAGTGGCAATGAGTCACACATGATTGAAAAGATTGAAACTACAGAAATATCCACAGAAATATTTACAGAAATCCACATTTTATAGATGAAAAAATTGAGGCTCAATGAAAACATGCCCATGAACACATAGTTTGCCCGGTATCAAAAGCAGAAAACTGAACCCATCTTTTCCAGTTCCAAGTTCTCCTAGAAGTGCTACTTCTTCCATAGGCATAATCTTTCTTCTATTTTTCTATGATCCCTCCCAGCTGTAAAGTCAGAATCTTTTTTATGATTTCCATATTTTTTTTGATTTCCCCAGTCCTCCATGATCATCTTTTCCTCTGGCACTTAAAAGTCATTATTATTTTAATTTTACTTAATTTTTATCCTTGGGGGACTTGTGGTTTTTACTTTTGTTTCACCTGTATTTTACTTCCCTGGCTAGAAAGGTTAGATTTTTTTTTTGAAGGATGCTAGAAGCCCATTTTATACTCCTTTGAAAGTCCTTTTCAGAGCATTAAGCATATAGTAAATGCTCAGTAATTTTTTACTTTAAAATAAGTTTTATTTCATGCCATCTGCTTTTACTTCACAGCAATTTCTTGGGAAAGGGGAAGAGGATTCTTCCCCATTAAACCCAATGTTATAACAAAAAAAAAGCCACAAAAATATAGTGATCAAGTCAGACAAAAGGTATATAATATTTCTATATCCCATTAGGCCCCTGTCTCTCTATCTTGAGAAGGAAGATCATACATAGCTGGAAGAGACCCTAGAAATCATTATGGTTAAATCACCTTATTTTTTTTATATCTGAGGAAACTGAAGCTTAGTGAGTGATTAGCCTAAAGTCTCATGATTATTAGATGCCAAAGATAAGACTTTGAAACTAGGTGGTCGTCTTCAAATTTTACCATTCATTTTTTCTTAAGGGGACCATCACTGGTTTTTCTCAGTTACTCAAAATTTACTTTCCCTTTTAGTGATCTCATTTAAGCTGTATTGTATTGTCATTGCTCTATTATTATTTTAGTTCTGCTTCTTTCTTATTGTACAGAAGTACAGAACTTTCCAGATTTTTGTTTCTGTCCTTGACTGCCCAGTACTGGGATTGCTGGGTTTTCTAGTATAATTCTAAATTGAAATTCATATTCTAAATTGGCTGTCACCAATTGGTATGTTAGCCTGCCTGTCTTTTCATAGCCTCTCCAAAATTGATTGCTCCCATTTTTTATCATCCTCATTAATTTGTTTATGATATAAAACTTCACGTTTTTTTCTGTATTTCTTTTACTGCATGATTTTCATATGATTTTCATATTTTATATCAGTAAATAATTGTTGATTGCATATAGTTGGGAATATTGAGAATGTATATATATATATATAGAGAGAGAGATATATATATATGGGATGTAACCCCTTTCTTCCCTTTCCTTTCCCTCTCCCTCTTTCAAACAGATCACATCAGGGTGACAAATGTCCAGGGAAAACTTCCCTCAGTAATAGGATCCTTTCTCAAAAAATTCTGAACATGCTGCAAATGTAATTTATATCTTAAAAAATTAATAAAACATCTTTATGTTGTAACAGGATTTATTTATTTTGTACTTTTTTATATGTGATATTTATTAGATAATATATTTTATAGAAAGTTAAAAGGCTTGAGCTCTTGTATTATAGGAGTACAATATCTTAAATTCAGAGCATTTTTGCAAACAGAAGACAACATGATGATGAGGATTGTAATGAATATTTTAGTACTTTTTATGTTTGTATTTTGTAAATAATTGTCTTTTAAAATTGTCAGGAGATCTGGAAGGGTATTTGAAAGTAATTGAAAAAGAAAATTAGATGATTAGAAGCTTAGTTTACATTGAATAATAATCTCCCTGAATTATAACTTTTACTATATCTCCATTTCTTTGTTGAATTTGACATGAATCCCTGTGGAGAGAGTATCCATCTATTAATTATTTTTTATTAGATTTATAGTACTTGAGTTATGGAATGCTTAATGCTAGGTCATTTGTTGTTTTGTGTAGTGTGGACATACTCATACTCTTATTTTGATCTTAATTAGCTTATAAAGCACAAATTTAAAAGGCATTTTAAAAATGCTCACCATGTGTTTTGTGTTAGACACTGGCAAAAGTTCTTCTCTCTTAGAATGTTAAGTCTAACTGGAAGATAGGACAAATAAACAGCCAACTATAATACCTAATAAGTGCATGATTAAACGGTCATAACTGGTACAGGGGCAGGGATCAGGGAAGGCTTTTGGATGTGTGAGACATTGTGGTGTAGGGCAATTCTTCACTCTGCTACTTGTATTGTAGAAAGGTTACTTCCTATCTGGACGTATGTTTCTTCATCTTGATAATGAAGGGGCCATACTAGATGATCCCAATCTCTAAGGTGCCTTCCAGCTATGCATCTTATGATCAGATGTCTATGTAGGAATACTATTAGGAAAAAAAGTAGAATAAAGGAGTCTTTTTTTTGTTGGTCTTCATCCTGTGTATGTTGTAGTCAGTCCCTTATATTGTTGGTGGATTTTCTCTTCTGAAGCAGCACTATCTTCTATATTATAGATGGAATTGAACATTTTAATTTGAAAGATCCTGTGGAATATAACCAGATTTGTTACTATTTTAGATACCCATTCCTTACAAAATCACTAAATTCTAAACAATTGTGATGTTTTACATTTTGTGTTTCTATCATCTTTACCTTTTCATTAAAAACTTATCATTTGCATTGTGTGATAATCAACTATGATAGACTTAGCTCTTTAACCAAACAGTCATCCAAGACAATTTCAGTAGACTTGGAATGTAAAATGACATCCATATCCAGAGAGAGAACTATGGAGACTGAATATGGATTGAAGCATATATTTTCATCTTTTCTGTTTATTTTTTTGTGTGTTTTTTCCCTTTTATTCTGATTCTTCTTTCACAACATGACTAAGATGGAAATGTTTACATGATTATACAGGTATAGCCCTATATTGGATCGCTTGCTGTCTTGGGGAGGAGGGAAAGAAAGAAGGGAGGGAGAAAAATTTGAAACTCAAAATCTTAAAAAATGAATGTTGAGAACTATATATGTAATTAGAAAAAAATTACCACTTAGTGCAAAAAAAACAAACAACAACAAAAAAAAAAACCTAAAAAGACATCATTTATTTGATGCTACACTCTCTGATACTAAACTGATCTAGTATATTAGTAGTTTTGCTTAACCCCTAGGGAAATACTTTGATCACTATCCTGCTTTTTCTATTTATAGAATCTTACTTTATAATTGGAAGGAACTTTAGAAACTATCTAATTCAACACTCTAATTTTATAGAATGAGACCAAGGACACATAGCTAAAAAATTGCAGAACCAGGATTCATACCTAGTTCCAAAAGTAAAAGTGAATATTAAAACTCTACCCAGATGACTGTTCACTCTGTCTATTACTAGTTTTGTTTGTGGTGTGATATATGATATAGAGAAAGAAAAGCCTGTAATTAGAGAGCCTCAATTAAAATTCTACCTGGACGAGCAAAGATAAAACCAATGAATGGGAACCAGTAACCTGACATTTTAAATGTTAAACCCCAAAGCAAAAAAAGAAGGATCTCCACTTGAATCTCCACTATCAGTTGCAAAAGAAAGCAAATCTTCAGAGAAGGGTCTCTTCCTTCTTTTCCCTTCTCTTTGAGTATCTGAACAACCATGACATATATCTGTAATGAGGTAATGAGGGAAAGAGTAGAGTAGAAAAGAGGAATAATAAACAGGTGGCTAAAGGTATGATATTTTCATTGGTATTGCTATATTGGTATTGGTGTTGCATTTTCACTTCTATAGATGTCTTAGGCTTGAAAATTTTAATTTACACATCTGGTAATAATAGGCTTACGGTATCAATCAGTTATTTTTACATTTCCCAAAGTGGAGCACAAAACAATATCTATAGTTTGCATAAACTTTCTTAACAATGTTAACTTCAGGAATGGGAAATTGGGCAGTGCCTATTTGTGCTAGCTTGATATTATTGAGCATTTTCACACATTAAAAATTTTTTTTGTATATTCTGTTCAAACTAAAAGTGAAAAAAACTTCCATAGAATTCATATATGCTTAAATATGTTTGTGAATATCCTTTATTAGGATTATTATTTTGTCCAGAGCTTATACAAATTTTAGTTTTAATATGTGGAATAGATGTAAGCATATGTCTATATGTACACTTGTATATACACATGAATATTATATATGTGTATATGATATTGTTCAGTCTTCATTCTTGTCCGATTGTTTTTGACCCTATAGACCATGGTATCTTAGGTTCTTCAGATCTGAGGGTTCATCTTTTGATGTCATTTCTTTTTTCCTCTTTTTTAAAAATTAAAGCTTTTTTATTTATAAAACATATGCATGGGTAATTTTTCAATACCTATCCTTGCAAAACCTCCTCTGTTCCAAATTTTCCCTTCTTTCCCCTCATCCTATTCCTGACATGGAAGGTAGTCCAATACATATTAAATATGTTAAAATACATTAAATCTATTATATTTATGCAGTTATCTTGTTGCACAAGAAAAATTGGATCAAGAAGGAAAAAATTTAGAAAAAAAAAAACAAAATTCAAGCAAACAACAACAGAAAGAGGGAGAATGCTATATTGTGAACCACACTCAGTTCCCAGACTCTTCTCTTTAGATATAGATAGCTTTCTTAATCACTCAGCAATTGGAACTGGTTTGAATCATCTTGTTGTTGAAAAGAGCCACATCCATCAGAATTGATCATCATATAGTCTTCTTGTTGTTATGTATAATGATCTCCTGGTTCTGCTCATTTCTCTTAGCATCAGTTCATGTAAGTTTCTCCAGGCCTCTCTGAAATCATCCTGTTGGTCTTTTCTTACAGAACAATAATATTCCATAACATTCATATACCAAAATTTATTTAGCCATTCTCCAATTTATGGGTATCCATTCAGTTTCCATTCTTGCTGCTACAAACAAAGGCTGCCACAAACATTTTTGCACATGTGGGTCCCTTTTCTTCCTTTAAGATGTCTTTGATACACTACTGGATCAAAGGGTATGCACAGTTTTATAACGTTCCAAATTGCTCTCTAGAATGGTTGTATCCATTCACAACTCCATCAATAATGTATCAATGTCCCAGTTTTCCCACATCCCCTCCAGTATTCATCATTATCTTTTCCTGTCATCTTGGCCAATCTGACAGGTGTGTGGTGGTATTGTGAGTAGTTTTAATTTGCATTTATCTGATAGAGTAATTTGGAGCACCTTTTCATATGACTAGAAATAGTTTTAATATCTTCATCTGAAAATTGTCTATTCATATCCTTTGACTATTTATCAATTGGAAAACGGCTTGATTTCTTATAAATTTGAGTCTTTTCTCTCTATATTTCAGAAATGAGGCCTTTGAATGTAAAAATGTTTTTCCAGTTTATTGCTTCCTTTCTAATCTTACCTGCATTAGGTTTGTTTGTATAAAAACATCAAATTATCAAATCATATTAACCTCAAAATTGTCTATTTTGTGATCAATAATGATCTCTAGTTCTTTTTTGGTCACAGATTCCTTCCTCCACAGGTCTGAGAGGTAAATGATTTTTCTAATTTGTTTATAATATCATTCTTTATATATCTAGATCATGAACCCATTTTGACCTTATCTTGGTGTACGGTGTTAGGTGTGGGTCAGTGACTAGTTTCTGCCATCCTAGTTTAAAAATTTCCCATCTGTTTTTGACAGATAGTGAATATTTATCCCAAAAGCTCTGGGGTCTTTGGGTTTGTCAAACATTACATTGCTATTGTCATTGACTATTTTGTCCTGTGAACCTAACCTATTCTACTGACCAACTGCTCTATTTCTTAGCCAGTACCAAATGGTTTTGATAATATAGTTTTAGATCTGGTACAGCTAAGCCATCTTTATTTGCTTTTCTCTGCATTAATTCCCTTGAAATTCTTGACCTTTTGTTCTTCCAGATGAATTTTGTTATTTTTTCTAGGTCATTAAAATAGTTTCTTGGGAGTTTGATTGGTATAGTATTAAATAAATGGATTAGTTTAGGGAGTATTGTCATCTTTATTATATTCGCTCGAACTATCCAAAAGCACTTGATATTTTTCCAATTATTTAGATCTGACTTTATTTGTGTGGAAAGTGTTTTGTAGTTTTGCTCATATAGTTCCTGACTTTCCCTTGGCAGATAGATTCCCAAATATTTTATACTATTAGCAGTTATTTTAATTGAAATTTCTCTTTGTATCTCTTGTTAGTGAATTTTGTTAGTGTTGTATAAAAATGCTGAGGATTTATGTGAATTTATTTTGTATCCTGCAACTTTGCTAAAGTTGTGAATTATTTATAATAGCTTTTTAATAGAATATTGGGGTTCTCTTATCATCTGCAAAGAGTGATAATTTGGTTTCCTCATTCCCTACTCTAATTCCTTTAATTTCTTTTTCATCTCTTATTGCCGAAGCTAGCATTTATAATACAATATTAAATAGTAATGGTGAAAGTGGGCAATCTTGTTTCACTCCTGATTTACTAGAAATGGTTTCAGTTTGTCACCATTATATATGATACTTACTGATGGTCTTAAATAGATGCTATTGACTATTTTAAGGAAAAGTCCATTTATTCCTATAATCTCTAGTGTTTTTAATAGGAATGGGTGTTAGATTTTATCAAATGTTTTTTCTGCATCTATTGTGATGATCATATGGTTTTTGTTAATTTGGTTATTGACATAGTCAAGTAAGCTAATAGTTTTCCTTATATTGAACCATCCCTGCATTCCTGTTATAAATCCTATTTGGTCATGGTGTGTGTATTATCCTGGAGATGATTTTCTGTAATCTTTTTGCTAAGATTTTATTTAAGATTTTTGCATTGATGTTCATTATGGAAATTGGTCTATAATTTTCTTTCTCTGTTACCTTTTTTAGGTATTAGTACTATGTCTGTGTCATAAAAGGAATTTGGGTGGGACTCCTTCATTTGCCATTTTTCAAATAGTTTATATATAGCATTTGAGTTAATCTTTAAATACTTGGTAGAATTCACATATAACTCCATCTGATCCTGGGGATTTTTTTTAGGGAGTTGATTAATAGCTTGTTCTATTTCTTTTTCTAAAATGGAACTATTTAAGTAATTTATATCCTCTTCTGTTAATCTGGGCAATCTATGTTGTACGTATTCCTCTATTTCACTTAGGTTATCAAATTTATTGGCATAATTTATTGCTCTAATTTCCTCTTCATTGGTGGAAAGTTCTCCCTTTTAATTTTTGAGACTAACAGTTTGATTTTCCTCTTTCCTTTTTCTAATCAAATTTACCAAGTGTTTATCTGTTTTGTCAGTTTTTTCATAAAACCAATAAATAGTTTTATTTATTCAATAGTTTTTTCACTTTCAATTTTATTGATCTCTCCTTTTATTTTTAGAATTTCAAGTTTAGTGTTTGATTGGGGGGTTTTTAATTTGCTCTTTTTTTAGCTTTTTAAGTTGTAAGCCTAATTCATTGACTTTTCTCTTTATTTTATGCAAGTAAGCTTCTAGAGATATAAAATTTCCCCTTATTACCTCCCTGGGCTGCATCTCACACATTTTGCTATGTTGTGTCATGATTTTCATTCTCTTGGGTGAAATTATGTTTCTATGATGTGTTGTTTCACCCAATCATTCTTTAGGATGAGATTATTTAATTTCCAATTACTTTTTGGTCTATTTTCCCTGACTTTTTTATTGAATGTAATTATTATTGCATGTAATTTTTATTGCATCATATGCGAGAAGGATGCATTTACTATTTCTGCCCCTCTGCATTTGAATTATGTCCTAATATATGGTCAATTTTTGTATAAGTTCCATGAACTGCTGAGAAGAAAATATACTCCTTTCTGTCTTTATTCAGTTTTCTATTAAGATCTATTATACATAACTTCTAGTGTTCTATTTATCTCTTTAACTTCTTTCTTATTTATTTTTGTGGTTTGATTTGCTTGTCAAGTTATGAGAGTGCAAGGTTGAGATCTCGCACTATTATAGTTTTGGTATCTATTCTTCTTGCAGCTTTCTTAACTTCTCCTTTAGAAAGTTAGATGCTACACCACTTGATGCATATATGTTTAATATTGATATTGATATTCATTATCAATGGTACTTTTTTAGAAAGATATAGTGCCCTTCCTTATCACTTTTAATTAAATCAATTTTTGCTTTTGCTTGATCTGAAATCAGGATGGCTACCCCTGCTTTTTTGACTTCACTTGAAGGATAGTTGATTCTGGCCCAGCCTTTATATCACCCTGCTTCAAGTGTGTTTCCTGTAAACAACATATTGTAGGATTCTGGCTTTTAATCCAGTCTGCTATCTGCCTCCGCTTTATGGGGGAGTTTACCCCATTCACATTTATGGTTAAAACTATTAATTCTGTATTTCCTGCTATCTTCTTATCTCCAAATTATGCTTTTCTCTTTCCTTTCCTCCTTACCGCCCTCCCTTATATTAGACTTAAGAGTACCCCTTGCCTCACACAGACCTCCCTCTTTAGAATCCCTCCCTCCCCCTTAAAGCCCCTCCCCTTTTCTTAAACCTTTTCCTTACTATTTCTGTATTCCCTTCTATTTATCCTAATCCTTCCATTTTTGTTTTTTCCCTCCCACTTTTCAGCGAGATGGGAGAAGTTTCTATGTAAACCAAATATGTCTAATATTTGATCTTTGAGCCAAATCTGTTGAAAGCAAGATTCACACTATGTTCATACCTATCCTTTCATTCCCTCAAGATATAATAGGTTTCCTTTTCCTCTTTCTGAGATGTAGTTTCCCTCTTTTTGCCTCCACTTTTCCCTTTTTCTGGTACAATTTCCTTCTTCCTGCCCCAGTTCCTAATATGTGTGTGTGTGTGTGTGTGTGTGTGTGTGTGTGTGTGTGTGTGTGTGTGTGTGTGTGTGTATATATATATATATATATATATATGAGTAAAATCAAATTATACATGTACTTTTTATGCATACCCATAACATAAATACAGTTCTTAAGAGTCCTTTTTACTTTTTGAGTCCTATATTTGGAGGTCAAATTTTTTGTTTAGCTCTGTTTTTTTTTGTTTTTGTTTTTGTTTTTGACCAGGAATAAATGGAATTCACCTATTCATTGAATGTCCATCTTCTTCCCTGGAAGAAACTGTTCAGTTTAGCTGGGTAGTTTATTCATGGATGCATAACAAGTTATTTTGTCTTTTGGTATATCAGATTCCAGGCCCTGAGATCCTTTAATGTGGATGCTGCTAGATTCTGAGTGATCCTTATTTTGGCTACTAGGTATTTGGATTTTTTTTTCTGGCTGCTTGTAATATTTTTTCCTTGGTTTGATAGTTCTGGAATTTAGCTATGATATTTCTTGGAGTTCTGATTTTGGAATCTCTTTCAATAGGTGATCGATGAATTCTTTCAATGTCTATTTTGCCTTCTATTTCTATAACATCTGGGCAGTTCTCTTTAATGATTTCCTGAAAAAGTGTCTAGGCTCTTTTTTTCATCATGAATTTTGGGAGTCCAATAATCCTTAGATGATCTCTTCTAGGACTATTTTCCAGGTCTGTTGTTTTCCCAAGTAGGCATTTAACATTTTTTGTAATTTTTTTTCGTTTTTTTTTTTGGTTTTGCTTGACTTATTCTTGGTGTCTCCTCAAGTAATTCATTTCCATCTGTTCAAGTCTGATTTTTAATGAATCATTTCCTTCATTTACTTTTAATTTTTTTTTTGTATTTGTCCAATTGAGTTTTTTAAATTAATTATTTTGTTCTGTGGAATTTTTTTCCATTTCGCCAATTTTTTTTAAGAATTATTTTCCTGTTCATATGGCTTAGCTGTAACTGATCTAAAATTATATTATAAAGCAGTGGTTCCCAAAAACCATTTGGTATTGGCTAAGAAATAGACTAGTTGATCAGTGGAATAGGTTAGGTCCAAAGGACAAAATAATCTATAACTTTAATAATCTAGTGTTTGACAAACCCAAGGACCCCAGCTTTTGGGATAAGAACTCAATGTTTGACAAAAATTGCTGGGAAAATTGGAAATTAATATGGCAGAAACTAGGCATTGACCCACATTTAACACTGTACACCAAAATCAGGTCAAAATGGGTTCATGACCTAGGTATAAAGAATGAGATTATAAATAAATTAGAGGAACAAAGGATAGTTTACCTCTCAGACCTGTGGAAGAGGAATGAATTTATATCCAAAGAAGAACTAGAGATCATTATTGATCACAAAGTAGAAAGCTTTAATTATATCAAATTGAAAAATTTTTGTACAAACAAAACTAATGCAGATAAGATTAGAAGGGAAACAAACTGGGAAAACATTTTTACAGTCAAAGGTTCCTATAAAGGCCTTATTTCCAAACTATATAGAGAATTGACTCTGATTTATAAGAAATAAAGCCACAGTGGCTTCCTTTGCAAGTGACAGTGGCTGTGCTGAGTCTGTGCTGATTCACTCCAGGTATTGGGTAGGCTTGGCCAGGTCCTATAAATTTCTGGCGTTTCTGGGGTTCTCTCTTTTCCTTTTGTGTTTGTGTTGGATGTTTTATAACTTCTCTGCTGATCTACTGGCATGCAGCCAGGGCAGGAAATAACTGTGGTAGAGTCCTTCCCTTAAATCCTCTGGTGCATTGAGTCCTCCCCTTAGATCCTCTGGTGTATGGAGCCCATAATGCCCCCAGACTCTGTGCTGCCAACACTGGTATCTCTGCTCAGCCTGCTTGAGGTTGGCCTGCCTGCCTTCCTCTGTGTTGATTGAAACTGACCTTTTTTTTTTTTTGTGATTTTTGAAATTGTCTTCTGATAATTTGTTGCACTCTCAATATATATGGGTTCTGCCAGTCCAGAGCTAATTCAGAGGCTGGATTTCATAATTAGTGTGAGGGTAGTAAGAGAAGGTCAGAAAGAAGTGTGTCCTCTCCTCTCTTAGCTCTGCCCCAAAATCCCTGATGACATTTCTTTTAGCATTTTGATACCATCCAAGAGGTTTTCTTGGCAAGATACTGGAATCATTTGCCAATTTCTTGTCCAGTGGATTTTGTGTGTCTCTCTGTGTGTACATATATATACATATTCAAATACAAGTTTGAGATTAGTTACAAATCTCAACTATCATAGATAAGATGGTTGATGAAAGAAGTTAGAATTACAGTAAAGTCTTATAATCACATTACCAGTCAGAAGATTATTATACTTTTTTTTTACTGCTTTTAAGAGGGTAAAATATATAATAATGGAAATTAGAATTACCCAGAGTGGAATGGGTTTCCTCAGGAGTGTGGTGGGTTGAAGAACTCCACTGGACGTCTTTAAATACTGTAGATATTCCAGTTCAGCAGCAGTTCAGCCGCAAAATGTTTATGACATCTCTTTTCATTTCCTTGACATCTCTTCTGATTCTTTGAAAGAGAAACATATGTCTAACTACATAGCCAGTTTTTGTTCAGATTTGACAAGCAAAAACATATTAGAAACAGTTTTTATTAAAGTACCTTAGTGACTTTGTCTTTTGTATCCTACAGGCAAACAGGATATTATGTTATTGATAATACATTCCAGAAGCTTGACTAGGAATGTGAAACTAAGCCCCCTATCCCTAAATACATGTTGCATGAATTTTGTATTAATAAGATATATTTGGGAAAAATAAATTCAGAGAACCAGAAAAGAAATCAAGCCATATTTTCTAGATGCTACAAGCACTCTAGAAAAAGAACTATAAGCAGAAGAGTAGACAATATGATAGGGTAGTAAGTAATAGTTCAGTCTCCACATGGAATGCATGAAAGGGAATATGTGAAATAAAATTAAAGTATTAGGTAGGAACTAAATAGGTTAACTAGGCTGTATTTTTAATCTTGTACGTCTTGGAACCATTGAAAATTTTAAAGTAGAGGATTGATAAGGGAACAACAGTAAGCATTTATTAAATGTCTTTCTGTCCAACACTGTGGACAGTGCTAGGGTTACAAAGAATGAAATAATTGTTACTTTTGAACTTGCTTTCTAACATAGATAGAATGCACTTATGCAGGATTTACAAAATAAATATAAAAATGATGAATAACAAATGTGTACGCAAAGGAGGAATGAGTGCTAGTAGTTGAAGGGGATCAGGAAAAGTTTTATGGAATATGTCTTGCTTGGCTCTTTTGAAAGAAGAGAGGGGTTAGATGGGGAAAGAATATATTCCAGGTGTCCCTTTGCCAGTATAAAGGGATAAATATGTGAATTGAAGTGCCATGTGGAAATAATGGGAGGCTAGTTTGGGTAATGGCAACATTCTGGAGGCATATTGACAAATGAGGGTGAAGTGATGATTTCAAAGCTTGAATAGAGCTTTAAAGACAACTAAATAGAATAGTTTATATTTTATCCTAGAGACAATAAGGATATATTATTTTCATGGGAAAGGGAGTGATGTGTTCATATCTGGATATAAGGTAAATCATTTTAGCAGCATTGTACAGGATGGAATAGAATGGAGAGAGAGAACCAATTATGAAACTTGTAAAACACAAAGTATAATCAGAACAGAGGAGAGATAGTCAGCAAAAGTGAAAGTTTGAGATGGAGACTATTTCAGTGTGAGGGACAAGGACATGTATCCTGAAAGACACAGGGACCTGAGAAAAGAGAAGAATTTTGACAGGATAAGATAGTTTCTATTTGAAGAATTTAATTATATCCTCTATGCAGTATTCAAAGAAAAGTGAATTTTTTGAGTAGGCAAATGTGGAGTCACATGTATAAGTTAAAAAGAGATTATATTGGCAGCTGTGTAAATGGATGGACTGGTGAATATAGAGATCAAGTATAAGATGCATAGTTATGAGCCTATATAGTAATAATAAGATATAATGTGACAAAACTAGGAAGTTTAAATGGAGTGAGGAAAGGATGAATTCGAGAGAATTTGAAAGGTATATTAGATTTGGATCTTTCCCAAATATGGTCTTTGAGGGAGAGAAAAAAGTAGAAAATTGTTTTCAACCTGAGTGATTAGGAGAATCAATATAAATCAATATAAATACTTTTAAAATTTGTAACAATTTTGTGGTATAGATGTTGAAAAAAAACACTGTAGAGAGTGCTTCTGCTATGACTTTTTTTTGGGGGGTGAAGTAAAGTGAAACAATGAATTATAAGGTGATGACATTCTCATTTTTAGACCAATTCCTCTTAGCTTAAGTGAAGATGTGGACTAAGAAGTAGTCAAATAAATGGTCTGTCTAGACAACCAGTCTGTAATTCATGTAAAATAAAGCCATTTGCTAACTATTTTCTTTGCATCATTTGAAGGAAAACTGAGTCTTTAGTATATCTAAGGAAAATTGTCATTGGAATGTTTTAAAAAGAATGGTGTTCCTATGAAAAGAAATAATTCATATACATACAGGTTTATTTTGGTGTATGTATGTTCTTATGCACAGGTAGATAATTACAGTATAGTAGCACTTGCATTGCCAGCACATTTTTTGACTCATATTACAGAAAATGTTTAAAATCAGCTGACTATCTGCCAGTCTTAAGTGAACGTGAAGTTTCACATGGTTTGGTATCTACAACTTTTTATCTTGTCTTATCTAGCTGAGACATATGTATTCATTCAGCAATTTGTATATTATATATAATATAAATACATAAATAAATTACATATAAATATGTAAATTTTATTTAATTATATTATTTAAATATCCCTATTACTTTTTTCAGAATATTTATTTAAAACTAACCACAAAGTAAGAAAAAAACAAAAGAGAAAAGAAAGATAAAAAGCAGAACAGAACATTGTTATGTGCCCAGCAGAACATCAGGGAGGATTCAAAATTATGTAAAAATCAATTTCCATTTCAATAAAGCATAGATGATAGAAGAGATTATATATTAATGACTGTCCCATCTTTTCTTTGCTTCCTTATAGGTTATTCTTTTGTTCTTTGTTCACTTTTTACTTTATTCTTTTTTGCCCCCTTTCATCCTCCCAACTTCCCCATGCAGGTTTCACTTAAACATGATTATTCACAGTTACATATATATATATATATATATATATATATATATATATATTTACACATATATAAACATATATAAACACATATATTTTCACACACACATCTATCTACACATTCATATACCTGAATGTGTACATGCACATATACTCACCTGTATAAATATGTATTTACACATGTAGACATGCATCTAAAATAATATTACTATGGCTGATTGACATATAATATAGATTTCTCTCTTGATTGAATCTATAAATTTGACTTTGTCCAAGATCAATGATTACTAGCCCTATTTTTTTCTAATAAATTCTACTCTTAATCTTTGTTATTGTCTATAAATATCTCATCTCCTATCATTGCTAATTCTTCTACTTTAGTTCTACTCCTTAATTTGCCTTGCTATTATTTAGCCACCTGGTATTCATAGATCCCTACCTTATCTTCTCTCCCAACTTTCTCCTCCCTCTTTTTCCCATTCATTTATAAATCTTCAAACCCCTGTTAATCTAAACATACTTCTGTACTCCAACTTATCCTGTGCCACCATTTCCCTCATTCTTTATCCTTTTCCTATTAATTTACCCATTGTCATAAATCTACACACTCATCTATACCCCAACTTATCCTATTCCCTCCCAGCCCTGATTTCAGAGGGTGCTATTTTGGCTTTCATATATATATCATATATAAATACTTTTCCTATTGTGTTTCCTTTTTAATTCATTCCCAATGTAAGTTTTTAGAACTATCAGCCTTCTTCCCCTGTCTAATGGCCCTATGTTGATTCTTCCTCTAGACCTCATTTCATATAATAAAAATATTAGTTTTTACCTTTTCCTAGACAGTTTTGCTTTTTAGAGTCAGTTCTGCCCCAATCTTTCTTTTCAGCTACCCAATTTTTGATGTCAATCTTAAACATATGGTATACATTTCCATTTTAAAAAATTGTCCATGTTTAGAGTTCCTTGAAATTAATCTTTAATATTGACTTTTATATGTTAAGGTTTCTATTGGTATCTATTGATATCTAAGGTATCTATTCAGGTTTTGTTGAGACAAAATCCTAAAAATGTGTAAGTTGGTTGAATGTCCATTTTTTTCATTGAATATATGGTTAATTTTGCTGGATGTGATATTTTTGGCCACAGATGTAGTACTTTTGATTAATATCTATCTATATCTATCTAAATCTTGTACAATTCTTATTGTAGTTCCAGCATATTTGAATTTTTTGGTGGTTTTTTTGTTGTTGTTTTTGTTGTTTTGTTTGTTATTGTTTCTTGTAGACTTTTTCCCTTAATCCAGCGGTTTCAAAATTTAGTAATTATATTCCTATTTATTTTTCTTTTAAAATCTGATTGGTAATTTTTTTCTATTTCTACTTTTTCCTTGTGTTCTATCTATCCAACATAATTTTCTTTGATTATTTCTTGCATTATTGTGTCAAAATTCTTTTGTTGGTCACAATTTTCAGGTAGTCCGATTATTCTTATGTTTTCTCTTCTTAATCTGTTCTCCAGGTCTGTTGTTTTTCTTTTTTTTTCTTTTTTTTTTTTTATTATATATATATTTTATAATATTATCCCTTGTATTCATTTTTCCAAATTGCCCCCCCCTCCCTCTATTCCCTCCCCCCGACGACAGGCAATCCCATACATTTTACATGTGTTACAATATAGTCTAGGTCAATACATGTGTGTGAATATCATTTTCTGTTGCACAATAAACATTAGAATCCGAAGGTACTGCAACCTGGCAGACAGATATTAGTGCTAACAATTTACATTCACTTCCCAGTGTTTCTTCTCTGGGTGTAGCTACCCCTGTCCATCATTGATCAACTGGAAGTGAGTTGGATCTTCTTTATGTTGAAGATTTCCACTTCCATCAGAATACATCCTCATACAGTATTGTTGTTGAAGTATACAGTGATCTTCTGGTTCTGCTCATTTCACTCAGCATCAGTTGATTTAAGTCTCTCCAACCCTCTCTGTATTCCTCCTGCTGGTCATTTCTTACAGAGCAATAATATTCCATAACCTTCATATACCACAATTTACCCAACCATTCTCCAACTGATGGACATCCATTCATCTTCCAGTTTCTAGCTACAACAAAAAGAGCTGCCACAAACATTTTGGCACATATATGTTTCTTTCCGCTCTTTAGTATTTCTTTGGGATATAATCCCAGTAGTAGCGCTGCTGGGTCAAAGGGTATGCACAGTTTGATAACTTTTTGGGCATAATTCCAGATTGCTCTCCAGAATGGCTGGATTCTTTCACAACTCCACCAGCAATGTATCAGTGTCCCAATTTCCCCACATCCCCTCCAACATTTGTCATTATTTGTTCCTGTCATCTTAGCCAATCTGACAGGTGTGTAGTGGTATCTCAGAGTGGTCTTAATTTGCATTTCTCTGATCAGTAGTGATTTGGAACACTCTTTCATGTGAGTGGATATAGTTTCAATTTCTTCCTCTGAGAATTGTCTGTTCATATCCTTTGACCATTTATCAATTGGAGAATGGTTCGGTTTCTTATAAATTATGGTCAGTTCTCTATATATTTTGGAAATGAGACCTTTGTCAGAACCTTTGTTTTTAAAAATATTTTCCCAATTTGTTACTTCCCTTCTAATCTTGTTTGCATTAGTATTATTTGTACAGAAACTTTTTAGTTTGATGTAATCAAAATCTTCTATTTTGTGATCAATAATGATCTCTAGTTCTCCTCTGGTAATAAATTCCTTCCTCCTCCACAAGTCTGAGAGGTAGATTATCCTCTGTTCCTCTAATCTATTTATTATCTCCCTCTTTATGCCTAAATCATGGACCCATTTTGATCTTATCTTGGTATATGGTGTTAAGTGTGGATCCATATCTAATTTCTGCCATACTAATTTCCAGTTTTCCCAACAGTTTTTTCCGAATAATGAATTTTTATCCCTAATGTTGGAATCTTTGGGTTTGTCAAAGATTAGATTGCTATAGATGTACCCTTTTTTGTCCTTTGTATCTAATCTGTTCCACTGATCTACCGGTCTATTTCGTAGCCAATACCAAATGGTTTTGGTGACTGCTGCTATATAATATAGCTTTAGATCAGGTACACTTAGACCACCTTCCTCTGAGTTTTTTTTCATTAGTTCCCTTGCAATTCTTGACCTTTTATTCTTCCATATGAATTTTGTTGTTATTTTTTCTAGGTCATTAAAATAGTTTCTTGGGAGTCTGATTGGTATAGCACTAAATAAATAGATTAGTTTGGGGAGTATTGTCATCTTTATTATATTCGCTCGGCCTATCCAAGAGCACTGAATGTCTTTCCAATTATTTAAATCTGATTTTATTTTTGTGGCAAGTGTTTTGTAATTTTTCTCATATAATTCCTGACTTTTCTTTGGTAGATGGATTCCCAAATATTTTATACTCTCAACATTTGTTTGGAATGGAATTTCTCTTTGTATCTCTTGCTGTTGCATTTTGTTAGTGATATATAAAAATGCCGAGGATTTATGTGGATTTATTTTGTATCCTGCCACTTTGCTGAAAATTTGAATTATTTCTAGTAGCTTTTTAGCAGAGTCTTTGGGGTTCTCTAAGTATACCATCATGTCATCTGCAAAAAGTGATAGTTTAATTTCCTCATTTCCTACTCTAATTCCTTGAATCTCTTTCTCGGCTCTTATTGCCGAGGCTAGCGTTTCTAGTACTATATTGAATAGTAATGGTGATAGTGGGCAACCTTGTTTCACTCCTGATCTTACTGGGAAAGGTTGCAGTTTATTTCTATTGCATATTATGCTTACTGACGGTCTTAAATATATACTCCTGATTATTCTAAGGAATAATCCATTTATTCCTATACTCTCAAGAGTTTTTAGTAGGAATGGATGTTGGATTTTGTCAAATGCTTTTTCTGCATCTATTGAGATGATCATATGGTTCTTATTAATTTGATTATTAATATGGTCAATTATATTAATAGTTTTCCTAATATTAAACCAGCCCTGCATTCCTGGAATAAATCCTACTTGATCATAGTGTATTATCTTGGAGATGATTTTCTGAAGTCTTTTTGCTAATATCTTATTTAAGATTTTAGCATCAATATTCATTAAGGAGATTGGTCTATAATTTTCTTTCTCAGTTTTCGATCTACCAGGTTTAGGTATCACTGTTGTTTTTCTTAAAAATGTTTTACATTCTCTTCTATTTTTCACTTTTTATATTTTGTTTTGTTATTTCTTAGTCTCTTATAGCTTCACTGGCTTCCCCTTTCTCGATTCTAATTTCCAAAGAATTCTTTTCTTCTTTAAGACTGTATATCTCCTTTTCTCTTTAACTTTATGAACTAGTTTTTCTTGGATCATTATTATTTTTTAGTTTTTTTCCCTTAATCTCTATCATTTGACTTTTGAAATCTTTTCTGAGTTCTTCTATAAATTCTCTTTGGACAGGGAGTGATGTAATGCCACTCTTTGAGGTAGAAAAGAATTTTTTTTTTTTTAACTCTCCTCCTCTGAAGATGAACCCTGTCTTCCCTATGCCTATAGTAAATTACTGTGATTGTGTTCTTTTTGTTGCCTACACATTTTAAAAAAATGAATCCTCTATCCAGGGGTTCTCAAACTATGGCCTGAAGGCCAGATGCAGCCCACTGAGGACGTTTTATGCGGCCCACCTGGTTATAGCAAATGGGCTGAGGGGCGGAGACAAGAGTGAGTTTTTGTTTTTACTATAGTCTGGCCCTCCAACAGTCTGAGGGACAGTGAACTGGCCCCCTTTTTAAAAAGTTTGAGGACCACTTACATATCTTCTTACTTTTAACTAGATTGCTAGTTTCTGAAAAAGGAACAGCCATTTTTTTAATTTTAATTTTATTTTATAATTATAACTTTTTTTTGACAGTACATAAGCATGGGTAATTTTTTTACAACATTATCCCTTGCACTTACTTCTATTCAGATTTTTTTCCCTTCCTCCCCCAACCCCCTCACCCAGATGGCAGGCAGTCTTATACATGTTAAATATATTACGGTATATTCTAGATACAATATATGTGTGTAGAACCGAATTTTTTGTTGCACAGGAAGAAATGGATTCAGAAGGTAAAAATAACAGTTTACACTCATTTCCCAGTGTTCCTTTTCTGGATGTAGCTGATTCTGTCCATCATTAATCAATTAGAATTGGATTAGCTCTTCTCTATGTTGAAGATATCCACTTCTATCAGCATACATCCTCATACAGTATCATTGTTGAAGTGTATAATGATCTTCTGGTTCTGCTCGTTTCACTTAGCATCAGTTGATGTAAGTCTCTCCAAGCCTCTCTGTATTTCTCCTGTTGGTCATTTCTTATAGAACAATAATATTCCATAACATTCATATACCATAATTTACCCAACCATTCTCCAATTGATGGACATCCATTCATCTTCCAGCTTCTAGCCACTATGAAAAGGGCTGCCACAAACATTTGGGCACATATAGGTCCCTTTCCCTTCTTTAGTATTTCCTTGGGATATAAGCCCAGTAGTAGTATGGCTGGGTCAAAGGGTATGAACATTTTGATAACTTTTTGGGCATAATTCCAGATTGCTCTCCAGAATGGTTGGATTCTTTCACAACTCCACCAACAATGCATCAGTGTCCCAGTTTTCCCACAGCCCTTCCATCATTCATCGTTATTTGTTCCTGTCATCTTAGCCAATCTGACAGGTGTGTAATGATACCTCAGAGTTGTCTTAATTTGCATTTCTCTGATCAATAGTGATTTGGAACACTTTCATATGAGTGGAAAGTTTTAATTTCATCATCTGAAAATTGTCTGGAATAGCCATTTTTTAAAAGAAAAATCAAGGTTACACATATGTTTTCTCTCTTTGTCTTGTTTTTCTCTCTCTTCTCTTAGCTTCAGTGACTCTCTTGGTTTGCCTTTACCTGTGTGATCATTCGTTCTTAGTCAGGTTTGCTGCATCATTTTCCTTAATGTGCATATTCTTCATGTGTTTGTCCTGGGCTCTTGTCTTTCCTTTCTGCACTCAATCTCAAGACCTCATCTTAGACTACCATTAGTTCTAATAATATCTCTATGCAAATGAGTCCCTAACCTATTTCTAAAAATTAGAATGATTTCTGGAACCAATTGTACCTTTTCCTACTCCCCTAAGGAGCATATCTGATTTTGACCAGTATTGTGATCTAGACAGTGCTTTGTCCTGGGAGAGTTAAGACTACCAAGAGGAAAGATCAGACTTCCTTTCTTATCTTTGGCTGGTTATGTCTCCTACACTTGTATCCCAGGGAAGATTTACTTAAAGTGAATAGAAAGGTATTCCACAGATGATGAAAGTCATATATCTAACAGGTTTCCTATACACAAAGAAATACTTAATATAAAACGTTCTCATAGGTTTATATTTAACAAGGAGTTAAAATAAGTGTTAGTTATAACTTCACATTTTCCTGGAAGGGTTGAGGTTTATATTTTTAAACATGAAGCAATTTGCAAGATTGTAATTGGGTATTATTTTATTTTACTTTGGCTATCCACTTTTCCCCCAGAAGGCATTTTCTGGCCAAAGATTCAGTGTCATTTTCCAGCTGATAATATTTTTCTTCAAGAGCATAACAATCCTGTCATCAGTCAACTGTGTTCATTTCTGGATTGCTATTCTGTCACCTTTAAGTATTTAAAAAAATGCAAAGTGGAAGAGGCAGCCAGGGCACCAAGTTTTGGGGTCAGATCTTCTTTTTGAGCAGTTTACTTTAGATATTATATGATCAGTCACATTTATGCCAGTTGGGGAGGAAGGATACCAATATTCTTTTCCTCATTTATCTTTTGAATAGGTTGTAATAGTCCCGATACTGTCTGTAACTAAGAAAAGTAAAAATCACTGAGAAGCAGTTCAATCAAGGTGCCACTTTTTAATAAGAGTCTACTGAGTCATTGATAAATCCTGCTCAGTGGCCAGTAAGATGAATGCTTTATCATCTTCAGAGTACTTTAATTCTTCAGGACTGAGTTATATGTGTTCAGATATTTTTCTGGCAAATCAAACTTACTGTGTTCAAAGTAGAACTTAATTTATCTCTCCCACCCTAAAACTAAACCTGCACTTTCTCCAAACTTCTTTTTTTGTTGTTTTTAAAGCATCAGAATTCTCTTAGTTACTCAGTAAGTCTTTACTTCCCTTGCTCCCAATATCTAATTGTTTGTTAAGGCCTAATAATTCTATAACCTGATATTTCTTTGTATCCATCTTCTTTTTATCCTAGATCAGTCTCCTATTACCACCTACTTAGTGTAATGTAAAAGCTTTCTAAATAGTTTCCTTGTCTTCTATTGGTCTTCTCTTCAGTCTCTTCCAGATATCCCAAGTCTTCAAAATGAGCATTTCTAAGCATTTTACTACTCTCCTTAGAATCTTCAGTGACTCTATGGCTTATGGTTGCTAGGGTGAAATATAATCATCCAAATTTCTTTATTCAAAATTTTTTTTTTACATTATAGTTCTTGTTTACTTTCTAGCATATGGCTGAGAATGATGAATTCTCTGAGAAAATGAATGAAGAGGGGAGAAAAAAACAAATAAGCTGAGTTTTGAACACCAATGGGTGAAAGAAGACAACAAATCTACAAAAAAATACGAAGATGAAATTAGATAGGAAATTTGTTTTTACTTTAAATAAAGACCTCCAAACTTTTTTATCTTATTCATCTTTAAGGAAGGGCAGCTAGATGGCACAGTGGATAGAACACTATTATATTGGACTCAGAAAGATTATCTTCCTAAGTTCAAGACTGGTCTCAAACACTTACTAGATGTGAGAACGTAGGCCTTTGAAAACCAATTATCTCATATACTGACTGTGACACATGACTGTCTGACATTTGGATCAAATATCAATTTGTATATAAAATATTAGGAGATTTTAAATTCTTTTTTTTGGATAGAAAGCCTTATGTAAGTAGAAATTTTTAATATTTTCTCTCCATAAACTCCAATTTGGTTTAAAACGTTGTTGGTGACCTTAGAATGGGCTAATGAACTTTCTGTGTGTAGAATCCATGTTTGTAGGGGTTTGTATATAAGTAATAACAATGGAATTAACTGTTATAAAAAAATTACTCACGCATATATACTGTCAAAAAATTTTATAATAAAGTGACTTTGTTTAAAAAAAATGGAATTAACAAGCTTATTAGTAATTTAAGGAATTCAGCCTTGAAAGAGAAAACAAAAAAGTGGTATATGGAAAGTTTTGAAATTGTCAGATGACTACCTCATTTTTTTTGTTTTGTTTGTTTGATTTTAGGTTTGTTTGTTTTTTTTAAACCTGCTTTTGGGCTTGTTTTGGTTTGGGTAGTTCAAAAACAGAGTACTATATAATTTTATAATTGAAAAGCTCCTCAAGAGATATTAATCAATTCAAACCTCCACGGAAATTCCTCAGTGATAGCTCTAATTTGTACATGTTGGAAAGCAGCGGTAGAGAATAAGTCTGTAGAATGAGAGACCAAAAAGTACCAGAGAGAGGGAAAAGATATGCAGGACTAGATCCCAAGAAGAAATAAGATTTAGATTATAAGTGAATGAATTTGTTTTAGAAAGAAGACCATTTCTACTGTTTAAGATTATACTGTATATTCGCTTATTTGATAATGCTGCTCTAGTTTTGTTTAGATAATAAATATATCACTTGTGATTTTTAGTTTTTAGATTTTAGACTGCAAAATCAATCAGAATATAGTTTTCTTAAACAGTATGTCTGGAGCTGGAGCTTTGCAGTTACCAGGGTAACTGATATGTCCATATTAATCATCTTACCCTGATTATGCTGTTGAATTATGTATGTTGTTAGACCTATATTGTCTGAAATCTCAAACAAGTCTTTAAAAAATAGACTTTATTTTGTCACATTAGCTAAAACATTGTCTTTTCTTCCTGTCCCTCCTTCTGTGAAAAGCAAAAAATTAAATAAAAAGTCCAGGGGGAAGTATTTTATTCTTAAAATTATTGCTATTTGCAGATAGGATCATGTTTTTCATTTGTAAAACAAAAGAGTACCCTGGAGGCTTCACTGATGGTATTGTCAGTGTTCATTGGAAATAGGCTTACAGAAATCTGCAGTTACACAAGGAGGAGTATGCTGGGCTTCATTTTTTCTAAAGAGAGGTCTCATAGTTTGGACATTAGTATCAAAGGATCCATACATATCTTAAATGCAAAGCTTTAATTTTCAGGCATTCTGCAAACTTCCTGGGAATTTTATACATTGCCTAACCACATACTGGAAAAAAAATCCGTTAATTGTATGTATGTATGTATATATGTAGGTGTACATTATATATTTGTATATATAGGAACAGGAACTAGACTTGTGATTTTATTGATAGAGGGAATTCTCGAGAGATCCTTCTTCTGCCAATGGAAATTTTCATATTCTCTGCAACTTATAGTCTTAGAGAGTTGCTTAGAATTATTGAATGACTTGCCAGGCATCACAGTATGTATTAAAAGTAGAAATCCAGATCTTTTTATCTCTAGGACCAGAGCCATGTCCCTAGCCATTTCACCAAGCTGTCTGTTACACACACAAATATGTAATATATATCTGTATATGTACAGATGTGCATTTAAATAAATTGTCCAAAAAAGTGTTAGTTTGGCTTTAAATTTTAATAGTTTGAACTATTATTTCTTGATTCAACCTATTTTTTACCTTTTTAATATTTTATTATTTTAAATACATGCAAAGATAGTTTTCAACATCCACCTTTATAAAACTTTGTGTTCCAGTTTTTTCCCTTTCTCCCCGCATCTGCTCCTCAAGACTGCATGCAAACCAATATGTTAAAATATGTGCAATTTTTCTAAATGTATTTCCATATTCATTATGTTGTGCTAATAAAATCAGAAAAATAACAACAAGCAAACAAAAAAAGGTAAAAATATATGTTTTGTTCCCCATTCAGTCTCCATGGTTCTTTCTCTGGATGTGGATGGCACTTTCTATCACAAGTCTATTGGAATTGCTTTGAATTACCTCATTGAGGAGCCAAGTCCATCACAGTTGATCATCATATAATCTGGTGGTTGCAGTGCACAATTCTCTTTTGGTTCTGCTTACTTTACTTAGCATCAATTCATGTAAGTCTTTCCAGGCTTTTCTGAAATCAGGCTGCTTCTCATTTCTTATAGAACAGTAACAATTACATTCATATACAACAAGTTAAATCATTCCCCAACTGAGAGGTATCCACTCAATTTCCAGTACCTTGCCACATACAAAAAGGGCTGCTATGAACATTTTTGTACTGCAAAGGTGGACCATAGAATGAATGTGTCTCTGGGTTCCTGATGGCTGTTATATACTCTATTATAATTATATCATCATAGATGTGAATCTTGTAGAACTATATTAAGTACTAAGTACATGTATAGAACTAGACAACTATTAATCACCATGCTAAACTAACATTGTTTTATTAATTCCACTGAGTTGGCACCTTGTAAGAATCCTTGTTTCAAGTTCAGAGTTCTGGCCCATAATGCCAAACCCTGTTCTTTATTTTCACTGTGACCTCTGTTTTCTCAAACCTTTAATTCTTTCTGAGGCAATCACCTCTGCATTGGCTACACTAATCCTTTCTTGATCTTGCACCCTTAGAGAACCAGTTCAGCTGTACACTATCCTCTTCTCTTAAGTCCCCATACTCCTTCTAATTATCAGTATCACTTCAGCCTTGGATTATTCCCACCATCTGCTGATTTCTCCTATTTATATGCTGATCAAAATCGGAGAAAATCACAAAGCTGTGCTGACTTATGCCACTACAGAATTATGTTCCATAATTTCAACTGGAAAAGCAACCCTCTTAAAACTTCCCTGATTGACTTACTATTTTACTCATCACTCTTTTTAAAACCTTTTAATCCCTATTGAAGCCTACCACCACATCCTCTTCCCTCCTCCCCTCAGATAAAAACTTTGCCTTATATTTTCTCTGAAAAAAAATTAAGATCATTTCATAGAGAGCTCTTTTTTATTCTCCTTTCTTCACCTCATATCTCAGATGGATTTTTCGAGAATTTCCTCCTTCACCTCTGTCTCATCTAAAGAGATGGACTTTCTCCTTGCCAGGGAACTCCCCACATGCACTAGTGACTCCATTCCATTCTGTCTCTTCCAGGAGGTTGCTGCCTCTATCATCTCAATTCTCGATTTTCTTCAGGCTCTGCTTGACTCAATAACAGCTTCTCTGCTACCTGTAAACATTACTATATGTCCCCCATCCTTTAAAAACCCTCCCTTGATTAATCTATTCCTGGTCATTGCCATCCTACATCATTTTCCACATTTCTGTGCTAAACCTCCTGAGAGAAGGCACTATCTTTTACAGTCATGTGCTCTTCCTTTTGCTTAATACTTGTAAAAATCCTCTGTCTGGCTTCTGACCTCTTCCTTCAATTGAAACTGCTTTCTTCAAAGTAATCGATGATTTCTTAATCATTAAATCCATAATGTTCTTTTCTGAATCCCCCTTCTTTAATTCTCTGTTGACTTTGCCAGGGTTGTTAGCCCTTCTTCTCTTTGGTATGCACTTCTCTCTAGTTTTTGTGACACATTATAGGGTAGCTCTTTTCTCATCTATGTCTGCTCCTCCTTATCTCCTCTAAGACCTAAGGCATGCCCACCAACTGTGTATATTCCCCAAACTCTGCCCTTGTTTCCCTCCTCTTTCTTTAGATTATAACCTGCCCCCAAAATCTTAGTGCACTGGAACTGCACTGAGTTTCACTTGATTATATCATCAGCTCTCATGGGTTTCATTGTCATCTCTATTCAAACAAGTCTCAGCTTTTATTTCCCAGCCTTTTCTTGGACCTGTCTGGTGTTTAACTTATAATCAACATCTTTTTTACTGGGATATCCCCTCATGCCTTGTATTCACTCTCTCATTCTTTAATATTATTTGTGCTAATCAAATCATATCAGTGTCTGCTGTTGAACCATTTGATATTACCAAAGAGTTTTGTGACAAGAACGTTGTTTTCTGGGTCTTCAGTGACACTGACTGCTAGCAGTACCTGTAGTAACTTACCAGGCTGCATCTTCCAGGGATTGCTTCCAAGGAAAAATAATTAAAACTTTGTTTTCTTCATTTTCTTTTATTACTAAAATTATGACAAATTGAAGTCATTCTCTCTTCAGAGTCATCTCAGCTCCTACTGTTAAAAAAAAAAACCAACAAAAAACAGGACATCTGATTTAGAGGGGGTTCCTGTATGAAGTACAAAATTCACAGTTTGGCAGGAGTCTGAAGACTATTTATTTATAAACATAGAAAATGTAGTGCACATAGTATGTGTTTCATTAGTTTTATATGCTGCAGCATATAGATGAATCTAATAGAAAAGACCAGTATTATTCTAAGAACAAAAGAGTTATGAAGTTCAATCATCTACCATGTTTTGAATTGGCTTTTTTTGTACTTTTTAAGTCTCTATGTAATTGAATGGTATAAAATTCAAAATCTCTTCCAATGCAAACTTATCATGTGGAGATGACCTTGGGTTTTCAGTAGTTATATAGCTAGTTCACAAGTTCTGGATGGTCCTTCAAAATTGGAAAAAAGGTTTGAGCATGGGCTCGATTACAAACATATATCTAGTGGGATCAAACTCAAAAAGAAAATGTGGTGGCATATTGACATGGAAAATCACAAGTTAACATTATCTATATTATGTTTTGTTTTCATTTGTTTTGTCAAACATTTCTCATTTCTTGCTGCATGACCTCTCTGGTACAGGCAGAAAAAATATTGCTCTGATTGTAAGCAAACCAAAACCAGCAAACAATGTCCCTGTATTTCAAATAGGGCAGATGATATATATGCATAAAATATATTTAAACTGCATAAAAATAAAATGAATACAAATATACACAAAAGTTAAATATAAAATAGGAGAAGGAAGGGAGGAAATTAGCAATAGAGTGAATCAAGAAAGATATGGTTCATACTGTCATAGAATCTAACAGTTAATTGGAGAGAAAAGATGAATAAATATTAAATAGTTAGCAAATAATATAAGAAAGTGTGTGTGGGGGGTGCTAAATAGGGTTCTCTAGACCCTATCAATTTTATATGAGAATACTGCAAGATCAGAAAGACCTATAATAACCAGGGAATAGTTTTGAATACTCACTTTTACCTTTTTGTATAGAAACAAGCTTTTTGTGAGGATATAGTGATATGTATTGTATATGGTAGATATTTTTAAAAAGTAGTTGTAGAATTGAATTAAAAATCAAGATACATTGATAAATACATTTTAAAACTATTTTGGAATCTCCTTAGATCAGGTAGAATACATAGTTAAGCATTTACTTATGCATAATTTTCTCTTCCTCTCTTTTCCCCTTAGGTCTGTCTGCTGCCAAAATGTTGGCTGAATATGAAATTGATGTTGTGGTTTTAGAGGCACGGGACCGAGTTGGAGGAAGGACTTACACTATGAGGGTAAGAGTTTCTTCATACTTTACTTGCAATATCTAACACTGGTCCTAAATACCGTTGAGATTCAAAGGGCTAATGGGACTCTGAGAAATAAAAGTTCAGTTTCTTGTCTGCAAGTACCATGGAACCTCAGCTCCTCCATCAATTTAAGGAGGATTGCACAGGTTTCCTCTATTACTAAATTGTACATAATTCTTTTCTAATCAGGAGACTTTTAAATTCTTCCTTTACTTTTATGTTAAGTATTTCCAGTTCTAATCCCTCATCATTTGATTTTATGTTTTACTGCCTACTGTCTTCACTTTTAACAATGTTAAATGATAGACTCTTCTTTTAAAAATTAACATGCATTATTAGGCTGAATTTTTCTTTGCTAGTATTGACAGGTAATGGAATGATGAAATAAGACAGAACCTTATTCACATTTGGAAAGCATTTTAAGGTTATGATCACATAAAGGAGATTAAGGAAGAACAAATATATAGATAGGAAAAGAGGGGCGTGTGTGTGTTTTTGTGTGTGTGTGTGTGTGTGTGTGTGTGTGTGTGTGTGTGTGTGTGTGTTTGGTCCATCACTGAAATACAGAGAGGAGAAAGTAATTGTTTATTTCAATTCAATAAATATTTATTAATTGCCTAATATGTGTCAGACATAGTTTTTAGCATTTGGGAACCAAAATGAGACAAAAACCAGTCTGCCTTTAAGAAAAATAATGGAGGAGATGACACATAAATAAATATATTCCAAGGGGTATATAAGAAATAATTAACAGGGATATGACACTGGAGTTAAAAGGCAGGTAATATTGGGGAAATTTTCCTGTAGGAGTTAATGGTTTTAGATGGAACTTAAAGGAAGATGGAGAGGTAGAGAGATTGCAAACTGAACCCAGTACTGGGCTAGGAATAGTCAGAAAGGCTCTTGTTTCTGAGTCCATATCTGATCTCAGACATGTATTCACTGGGTGTCCTTGGACAAGTCACTTACCCTGTTTGCCTTAGTTTCTTATTTGTAAAATGAGCTGGAGAAGGAAATAGCAAACTACAGCATTGTCTTTACCAAGAAAACTCCAAAATGTAGTCCTGACTGAAAAATGGAGTGGAACAGGTAGAAGGATTAACCTTGCTAAGGAGTAAAGTTACTTCACTATCTGAGAATGGATAAAGAGTGGGTGGGAAGAGAGAGACTGGCAAAAGGCACCACAGTGATTAGAGATGAGGAAGAGGAGAGAAAAGGGAACTTGTGGTGAATGGTCTGTTTTGTTTTGTTTTGTTTTTTGTTGTTGTTTTTTCCTGTAAAATATGAAGTGAGTTTCTTAGCTGAGAGAGTGGGGAGAGGGAACCATGGGAGATTCGAGAAGGGATGAAAATGTTTGCAAGAGCGACTATGAAGAGTTGTTAAAGAGTAAGTTTGTCTAGCAGCAATGAGGGACCCAGTTGAAGTTGTGGCAAAAGTTTACTGTAGCCGACCCAGTCAGCATGATTGTGTAGATCCCCCCCAACTTCATTCAGGAGCACATTAAATACTAAGGTGATAAATGGTGGGAATGATTGAAGGGTGAGGGTTGGCTGGGTATAATCTGCAGTAGGTAAAAGGGATTTGAGAGGAGGACAATGAAGAGTTGATTGTTTCTACCAGGAGTTAGCAGTGTTAAATGCTGCTGAGAAGTCAAGAGGGGTGAAGGTTGAGAAAAAGCCATTAATGTTTTCCCTAGCAGAATATAAAATCCTAGAAGACAGACATTTAAAACATTTTTTTATTCTTTGAATTTGGCATATAGCAGGTGCATAGTAAATGCTTTTTGGTGGTTGTTTGGTTGACTATTACTATTTCACCCAGTCTTGAGAGATTTCCTTTCTGATTTCTTCATTCTATGTGCTGAAAAGCCCTTTTTCATTGTGTTCAGCTAATACAAGGTTGATTTTTTTAAAAATGGAATTTTGATAAGAAACTAAAGAAAAAAACATAAAAACATAGAAAGTTAACATAGTACACATTTCTTTTCCAACAGTATATTTAAGTTGACATTTTAGTTAGGGCACTAAGGAAGAATAGGCTGAAATAAATGATAGAAGAGTTTATCAAAGAAAATTGAGGAGGTGTTAGAATCATTCTTACTTAGTCTTTTGTCCTGCTTTCATCTTTGGTAATTTCACCCTTTTAGCTATTTATTGTTCCTTCTAGTTTTAGCCTTCATCATATTACTGTTGGAAACAAAATTCTGAACTCCAGAAAGGAAATAGTGTTCACTTCAGGCTAAGTGAAGCATTTTCAGTTTTTAATACATTCCTGCAGGAAGGTGGGTATGGAGGTTAAGATGAAACACAACATATAAGTGAGAGCAAGCCTTATATCCCTTTTCCCAACTTCAGGGTCCTTCCATCATCACCTCACTGGCTGGGGATAATGACATTAACACATTTTCTTAATCCTCCTACAACATTACACCCTTAACATGTTCCCCCTTCCACTACATATATTACATGTTCAGAAAATGACTGCTCAACTCCATTCAGAAGTGGAGAAATTAATACTCGCAAAGCAATTAAGCATGCAGACACCAGCTAAGCTTTTGACCTTTATCCTAATTTTAACAATACAACTAGTTTTACCCAGTTTTAGCTGGTTTCAGAAACTCCCCTTCTCTGAACTATTTTCTGTTTTTCTGGTATTTGGTTTTCCTTTACGGGAACAAAAGCTGTTTATTGTTTCTCACACTACAACTTCCATGGTCCCAGCTATCTTCCCTTCCACTATACCTCTGACACGTGTAGCACAACATTGGACTTCCTCATCACTCAGAACACTGTTGCTTCCAAATAAACATATTAGGAATTTTAAAATCTAAAATATTTTATAGCAATTCCTGATGTATTTGAATCTTTAAGGAATCATATATTCCAATTAAGCATATTCCATAAAATTGAAATTTCAACACCAAAACTTTTTTTGATCTTATTTTTGTATGGATATCTTTGTAAACATATGCGGTTAAAGAAAATCGTTCAGTCCATCTTTTTTTTTTTTTTTTTTTTTTTTTTTTTTTTTTTTTTTTAGAATGACTTCGTTGATTATGTAGATATTGGTGGAGCTTATGTAGGACCTACTCAAAATAGAATCCTACGATTATCTAAGGAGCTGGGTTTAGAGACTTATAAAGTGAATATAAAGGAATGCCTAATTCATCATGTAAAGGTAAGTTTTTTTTTAATAAATTATTCTCATTAGTTGTTAGAAAAAGTATTGTGTTTTTAAAGTTGTTTTGATGTTGCATAAATAATGAGACTTTAAAACTATTGATTACTTAGTTTATTCTTCCTTTAAGCTTCTGCTGTATTTTATATATCCTTATTCTAAATCGCTTTTCACCAACTATTTCACTTTGACTTGCAGGCTCAGTCAATAGCACCTATCAGGTTGGCACTACACATCCTTTATGCCTCTTGGTTCCCTTTATGTGTTTCATTTTTGTGCTATTTGTTATCTTCCTGAAGTATTTAGTTGAATTAATCATTTTGCTTTTGCTCATCTCTTCCTTTAAATCATAAGAATTGGAAAGTTTGCCTCCCAGCTTTTCTATTTGCTTTGTTGTTAACTTTTTTTGCTGATGACCATGATTGTAAAGCACACCATGTTAGTTTAGTAAATGGAATCATTATCTTAAAGAACTGACCAGGAACCCTCCTTATCTTCTGCTATTTTTTAATGGGAAATCAGTTCTACAAAACGTGAATCACAAACATTTGTTTGTAACATAGGAAAACAGAGGTAGGGTGGTAGGCTAATTCTAGTGAATTTATATTTAAGTGAAAGATTTGGAACATTTTCTGGGACCAGGCCAGGACTGCCTAAAATCATAGCTATCTGTTTGGCCCCTTTTGTGCTGTTTCCTAATACTTGGGCAAGAAGCTATTTAAATTTGAGCTACTGCACATGAAAGAGTGTTCCAAATCACTACTGATCAGAGAAATGCAAATTAAGACCACTCTGAGATACCACTACACACCTGTCAGATTTGCTAAGATGACAGGAACAAATAATGACAAATGTTGGAGGGGATGTGGGGAAATTGGGACACTAATACATTGCTGGTGGAGTTGTAAAAGAATCCAGCCATTCTGGAGAGCAATCTGGAATTATGCCCAAAAAGTTATCAAACTGTGCATACCCTTTGACCCAGCAGCGCTACTACTGGGATTATATCCCAAAGAAATACTAAAGAGCGGAAAGAGACATATATGTGCCAAAATGTTTGTGGCAGCTCTTTTTGTTGTAGCTAGAAACTGGAAGATGAATGGATGTCCATCAGTTGGAGAATGGTTGGGTAAATTGTGGTATATGAAGGTTATGGAATATTATTGCTCGGTAAGAAATGACCAGCAGGAGGAATATAGAGAGGCCTGGAGAGACTTAAATCAACTGATGCTGAGTGAAATGAGCAGAACCAGAAGATCACTGTACACTTCAACAACAATACTGTATGGGGATGTATTCTGATGGAAGTGGAAATCTTCAACATAAAGAAGATCCAACTCACTTCCAGTTGATCAATGATGGACAGGGGTAGCTGCACCCAGAGAAGAAACACTGGGAGGGGAATGAAAATTGTTAGCACTAATATCTGTCTGCCCAGGTTGCATGTACCTTCGGATTCTAATGTTTATTGTGCAACAAGAAAATGATATTCACACACATGTATTGTACCTAGACTATATTGTAACACATGTAAAATGTATGGGATTGCCTGTCGTCGGGGGGAGGGAATAGAGGGAGGGGGGGTAATTTGGAAAAATGAATACAAGGGATAATATTATAAAAAATATATATATATATAAAATAAAAAAAAAAAGTTTTTTGGAAGAAAAAAAAAAAATTTGAGCTACTGGTATATGACCAAGAAATCATAGTATAGCTAATGTCATAAATATATAAGGATAAATGTATGAGTTGAGGTCTAAAAATAGGCCTGGAGAAATAGTTTAACAATGCAGTCCTACTCTTAACAACAGGTTTCTTGAGAGGACAGATCAATAACTATTCTTTAATGATGGGCCAAGTCTTTACTTATTCACCTAAACTTTCAAATCCTGATAATAGTTCCTCCTCCCAAAAACTTACTGCAGAATGTGGAAAAAAGTAATGGATGAAAGTCAGAAGAGCTGACTTTTTTACTCCAAGATCTAACAAAATTAGCTCTTAAGACATTGGGACAAGTCTCTGCCTCATTTCTTCAGCTTTGAAAGGGAGAAGCAAATGGAAGTAGTTTGTCCTTTTTAGCTTTTAAAACTTCTTTTTCCATACAAGAAGAGATACAAGAATATGCCACTTTTTACTCTCTTGTTGGGATGAGAGAAGGTAGTGGAGATATTGAATATTGTATAGTATATAGGATTTATGGAATATTTGTATAGTATATAGGATTTTGTTTGAAGAACTAATCAACTTTGCTGGATTTTTTTTTTTCTTGCCATTTAAAAAAAAAACATTCTTTGTTCAAAGGGATGGCTTTTAGGGAGAAGAGGAGGGGAGAGATGCAAAGGGAAATCTAGGTGATATAAAAATGGAAAGTGTCCATAAAATTTTATTTTTTTTAAACAATTACATGTCCTGTATGCACTTATCTTGTGGTTAAGGGACTGAAACACTATTGTATTCTAGATTTGCTATAATGTTTGGATAAAGAAACATTAAGATTTTAATGTTTGGGGACAGTTCTGGGGGAGTGTTTTGAAAAAAATACATACATTTTTTAGAGAAACTTATTGTTCATCTTAGGGTGAGATATAAAAAGTCAGTGAAATGCAAGATGTGGATGGAATTCTTTCCCCCTTTTTTTTTGTACAGTATGCTTCCTTGACCACCTCATCATGAATTTTTCTCCCCTTTTTGGACCCCTACATTAGTTTCAGAGAATACAATATCCAGTGTGAATCTGGATCAAGTATGCATTTTATCTCATTTATTTCATGCCATTACTAAATTGACATTGACTTTGTCATCATGTGAATTGCCACAACCATAGAGGATGCATTCCTTTTATTTGATGGAAGTATAATTAAATATAACTCTGCCATTCGACTTTCTTATTTAGTCACTTGAAAGTTTTGAAAGGAGATAGTTCTTGAAAATTTGTTCTTATAATTGTATCTCAGATGTGGTTTAAAAATTGCATTAATTAGACCTGTTTCTGTTACATCAAAATTCATTGCATCCTTAGCAATGTGTTTTATACTTTATAGTTTCTTAATAAATATTGGATTAAATTAAGTATATCTTAAATACTTACTATGTGTACAGCACAGCACAGTTTTTTATTGAACTAAAAGAGATTAGAAAAAGAAAAACAGAAAAGAAAAATTCAAAAAAAACCAAAACATTGTCATGTGCCCAGCAGAATATCAGAGGGATTCAAAATATATAACAATAAATTCCCCTTTCTAGAAAGTATAGTAATAGAAGAAATTATATTCATGAATGTCCATCTTTGCTTTGCTTTGGTTATTACTTTTTTCTTTTGATTTTATTCTTTTTTCCCCTTTCATCTCCCCACCTCCCCCAAGCTGGCTACAGTTTAGCACACAAAGATAAACACAGACTCATACAAATATATACATATATCTATATGTACACATACATATAATTACATGTATAAATACCCACATACACTCACACACATACACACATATATATTTATGTATTTACTTACATGAATCTAAAACAATATGAATATTGCTGATATATAATACATATTTTCTCTTGATTGAATAGATTGACTTTGTCTGAGATTAATGATTACTAGCATGACCTTTTTTCCAATAAATTCTCTGTTATTGTGCTTGTGTATATCTCTATGCCTGCAACTCTTCTACTTCAATTTTGCATCTTAACTTGCCTTGCTTCTCCCACCCATAGATCCTTTCCTTCTCTTCTCCTCTCATCCTTTCCATCCCTCTTTATCCCTTTCTTATTAATCTCTATACTTTCTCCTACTGCTATAAATCTACATATCCTTCTATACCCCACCTTATCGTATTGCCTCCTTTTTTATTTATTTATAGATTTTGGAGAGTGCTGTACCCTTCATGGTATATCTGTATGTATATCTATAGCTATATAGCTATATAACTCTATCTATCTGTCTATTTATCTATCTATGTAGTGTTCTCTAACCCATTCCTGATATAAATAGGTTTTCAGAATTATGAGCCCTCTTCCCTACTCTTAATGCCTCTGTGTCAGTTCTTCTGTACCTCATTTGTATAATATAATTACTATTTTTACCTTTTCCTAGAGAGTTTTGCTTTTTAGAATCAAATCATACTCAGCTCTTCCCCAGTCTTTCTTTGGAACTATGAAAATGCTGATATCAATCTTAAACATATATATACATATATATATATATATATATATATATGTATATATATATATGTATATATGTATATATATATATACACATATATATATATGTATATATGTATATACACACACACACACACACACACTATCATATATATACACATTTCCATGAAAAAAATCATAAACAATCTGTCCATATTGAGTTGCTTGAAATTAATCTTTGATGTTGGCTCTTATATGTTACATTTTCTATTCAGGTTTAGTTAAGAGAAAGCACTGAAAATCTGCAAGTTCATTAAATGTCCATTTTTTCAGCATTAATGGATAATTTTGCTAGATATATTTTTGACTGTAGGCCTACAGTCCTACTATAGTCAACAGTAGGCCTACTTCTTTTGATTGCTAGTATATATTATTCCAGGACCTGTAGTCTTTTATTATTGCTGCTGATAAAATCCTATACAATTCTGATTATAGCTCCAGCATATTTGAATTTTTTAATTGTTGTTGTCTTTTTGTTTCTTGTAGAATTTTCTGTTTGATCTGGGGGATTTGAAATTAGGCAGTAATATTCCTATGTGTTTTACTTGTAAGATCTCTTTGAAATTGTGAGGGGTAGATTTTTTTTTTCTATTTTTACTTTCTTTTCATGTTCTGTCACACCAAGACAATTTTCTAGGATTATTTTCTGTGACTAAAAAACTAATCACAGCTTTCAGGTAATCCAATTCTTATATTTTTCTCTTCTTGATCTGTTCTCCAGATCTATTGTTTTCATTACAAGATATTTCACATTCGCTTTGATTTTTTTCATTTTTTATATTTTGTTATTTCTTGGTCTCTTATACCATCACTGGCTTTCCCTTGCCCAATTCTAATTTTCAAAAAATTATTTTCTTTTTTAAGGTTATCATTTCTAGTTGGTTAACAAATGTTCTTTTGTTTGTTTGTTTGTTTCATTTATTTATTTATTTTTGGATGGTTCTTATTTTTTTTTCCTTCAGTTTCTCTCACTTGGCTTTTAAAGTTTTTGTTTTTGTTTTTGTTTTTTTTAAGATATGTAAATTCTTTCGGGGCAGGTAACCATTTAATATTAATTCTTGGGGGGGTAGAAGAAGCTTTTTTTTTTTTAACTTCATTGTTCTACTCTGAAGATGAACCCTAGTCTTTCCTTTTCCCATAGTAGTTTATATGCTTGGGTTCTTCTTATTCATTTTTTATTTTTTTTTAAATAAAAGGTATTACTATAAGCACCTCTTATTGAGAGGTGAGGGAATGGTGCCTCTAAGTTCCCTTCAGCTCTCCTCTCTGACCAGGAACCCCAAACTAAGAGCTTCCCCCTCCTGCAAGCAGGTGCCCACAGCCAGCAGAGCCCCTGGCCCTGCCTCTGTTTTCACTGGTGCTAGTCCCTTCCTCCCCAAGGCCACATCTCTGCTGTACAGTCCTCCTGCCTATGTTACTCTTACCTTTTCAGACTCAAATCTCCAATTTCCCAAGCTGTTTGGAAAGTGAAAGTCTTTGTGGATGTGGCTGAGGGCCCCCTCTGAACCCAGCTATTCCCAGGGCTCCCTGCTGACTAATCGTGCAGAACTAACCTGCAGGTGTTTGCACTTCACACTGCTTATAAACACTGACCCTGGAGTCTTTCCTAGGGTCTGCATAGGTTGTCCTAGGAGGACCCCTGTACTGCCCCAAGCCGTCTTTGTTTTTCACCACTCTGTGTTCACCCTGAGGCACAAATTTTGTTTGTGGAGGGAATCTGGAGAAGTTAAATTTTCTGACCTTCTCTGCTATCTTCCCAGAATCCTCCCTGTAGGGGAGATTTAAAAAAAATAGTTTGAATAAAGACGAGGTCCTTCCCCTGCTGGAGCTAGAGTTGGTGTGGGGAGAAGGAAGTAAAATAGAAATAAATACAGATAGCTGTATTATAGAATATATTATCTGTTAAGTGCATTTGAGAATTAGAAAGTGCTGAAGCCCAAGTGGGAATAACATTCTTGATCAATCAGGGAAGGCTACAAACTAGTATTTGATGTAGCATTAAATCAAGAATTAATTAAGAGAAAGATAGGCAAAGAGTGCCAGGCAGAGGGAAGAATATAATGTTGAGGAATTAGATAGATGAATTACTTTATCAGAAATGTAGTAAAATATATGTTCACAGCCTATGACTAGTCTATCTTCTTTTTTGATTACATTTGGTTTTGATTATAAACATCAGTGCAACAAATTAATATCAAGATGTAAGACACTGTCATTGCAGTCTACACCAGGATAATAACAGTGAGCAGAACAATATCATGTGAATAAACTCATTCTAACACAGTAATAAATAAATAGTCCTACCAGCAAAAGAAAAGTTAATTTAAAAAAAACCCACAAATATACCCAATAGCTGATATTACTGTGGTGTTTCAGACTTTATAAAGAAATAATAAACCTTTTTTTCTTTCAGACTTCACTTTGTCTCTAGGAATACATAATATTTTTCCTGCTTTTACCTCTTTTCAAAGTTCAGTTGCAATCTAGATACAGCTGTTCACATAATTCACAGAATAATCTGTGTTTTGGAATTTAATAGTCTGTGAGGAGAGAGGAGGGTACATACAGAAAAATGTTATATTTAATATGTATTAAGCCCTTGCAGGATCCTATCTCTTAAAGAAGAATTCATCCAATTACAACACTGATAATGAATTTAAATTCCAAAGAATGAGGAAATGGCTTTAGTTAAATTTGGGCTTTGATATAATTCTATTCCATTAAAATATGCAAAAAACTAAATTAACATTTAATAAAGTTGTATCTATAAAAGAAATCAGAATTTAAATACCACTTTAATGCAAATATGTTTGAAAAGCACTATGATTTCAGATATCCCTTAGTAAAGAAATTATTCCTACAGACATGCATAATTTATGAATATAGCAGCTAAAATATCATTTCATACTGACTAGCCATAGGAAGATGGCCTTAATTTTTTAAATCCAATTTTATTATCTCTTAAATGCCAAATTTGAAGAATCTCTGACTCTAATTCAAATGCTTTAGATATTCTGAAGTAATTTGAAACTGCTAACTTATGTCATCTTCCTTTATCCCTTATCTACTCAGAAGCCTCAGTTTTTTCCCAAGTCTCTATATACTTGTACAGGCAGAAAGGAACAGTAAATTGTAAACTACATTAAATCACAAGTCACTGGTAAATAGTCATCTTAATAGTAGGCTCAGACACGCAAAAATATACAATTAAATTCAAACTTTTTTAGCTCTGTAGAATAAAACCTTTTAAAAATGCTCTTTTCTCTTTGATACTGTGACATTATCTAAGCATTGTTTATGACTAGTCCAAATTAAGTCAAATTTCTAGAGTCAATGCCAGGATTTCCTAACTTCTCCTGGTTAATATTTTACTTTTCCTAGTGCTCAAGGGATGTCTGGAAATTTCCTAAGCACACATTTATAAGAAACAGGTTTGAGTATCCCAAGGATCTGGTTTCATGTCCTGAGTCTGCTGCTTTTTACTAATCTGACCTTGGGTAATTCATTTAATATCTATGAGCCTCAGTTTCCCTATATGAAAATCGAATAGATTACCTCAAAGAAAGCACTCTTATCTCTAACTCTTATTATCCTGTGATTTACCCAGAGATCATGTGGTGGGGAGTTCTTGATTGAACCAATTCCCACTGTGGTCTCTCATTCTCTTTTCCTCACTTTACCTCATTGTTTTGAGAAGTATGTCATTACTTTTTTTTATCCCCAGTGGTTTTCGTGAAAGGAGAGTAGGGTTCTTAACCTCTAGCCCTCACAATTATTTCAATGAACTGCTTACATCTCTTCTTGGTTATTGGTGATGCTGTAAAGCATCTTGCAGTCAACAGCTTTAGTGACAGCCTTTATCAGCTCTTATAGTTTATTCCCCACTGTTTACACCCTATCCACTAGGGTTCTCTACACTGAAAGCAGGGGACAATTAATTCCCTTCCAGATGAATTCTTTTTGGTCTGAATGATTGGCGTGGTTGCCTGGAGAGGTTACACAATAATGGAATAATGTTGGTATTGGACCTAGTTATTTGGGGCAGAATCCCTCTTTTCTCTTACCACATACTACCTATGTGTTCTTAGATGATCCATTCCTTTCACCTTAAAGATCTACTCAAATAAAGGCATTGCACTTACTCTTAGCCTAGACTTGACACTATAGTCATAGTTATGTGTTCTTTGTTCCATTTTTATAAGTATCTGTAAGGATACATATTTTATATCTGATTTGTCCTAATAAAGGTCAATTGTAACTGCCTTTGATTTTCCTATATATGCCAGTTTGGTTCCCCATGGAGTATGATTCCCAGACTTGCAACTATATGACACCATATACAGACAGAGAAATTGTCCTTTCTGGTTCTCTTATCTCCATACTTTTATACTTCATTTTATACTTTATACTCAAGACCTTTGTGACCTTTAGTGACAACTTTCATTACAACTATAGAACTATAGTTATGTTTTTCAAGAAGTTTGTTAATAAAAAAAGAGAAGAGACCCAGTAATTGTAAATAAGTTACTGTAGATAAAAGGGTCAAGAAAAGGCATTTTTAGAGCTGGAGATAACTTGGCTGGTGAATTTATAGGCAGCATCATAGAATCTCAGAGTTAGAATGGCCATCTAGTCTGGCCTCCACCTAACTGTTAGTATGAAGTTCTTATTAGTGTCAGGCACTGGGCTAAGTGCTGAAGATACAAAGAAAGGCAAAAGGCAATTTCTGCCCTCAACATCAGTAAGCAGATATGCACAAACAGCTAGTAGAGGAAATAGCAAGGGGAAGGCACTAGAATTAAAGAGGGATTAGGAAATGTTTCCATCTAGAAGGTAAGATTTTAGCTAGGATTTGAAGGAAGCCAGGGAAACCAGTAGGCAGCATTGAGGAGAGGGATAGCATTGTCGTCTTGGTGGATTAATCTGGAAGTCAGTGTAACTGTATCCAAGAGTATGGGGAGAGGTAGAAGAGGGTGTAAGATATAAGAAGAATGGAAAAATGAAGCTGGGGGTGGAGCTAGGCTATGAGTCAGGCTTTTGAACACCAAGCAAAGGATATTGTAATTGATCCTAGAGGTGATAGGTAGTCACTAGAAAATAAAGTGAATGATGACTTGGTGAAACTTGCTAGGAAAATCACTTTTAACAGTTGAGTAGAGGATGCACTGAAGTGAGGAAAGGACCTGAACAAAGATCACCTCTACATCTATCCCAAAGCTATGTTCCCAGCCTTTGCTTGAAGACCTTCAGTAGAGGGAAACCCACTGCTTCCTGAAAGCAGCCCATTCCACTTTGTTTTCACTTTAATTGTTAGGAAGTTCTTAATTATACCAAATATGCTTCTTTGCAACTTTTGCCCTTTGTTATTATTCCTCCCTGCCTTCCTTCTTCCTCTTTCTCTCTTTCCTTTCTTGTCTGCTTTCCTTTTTTCTTCCTCCTTCCTTTCTTCCCTCTTTACTTTCCTCTTTGTTACTAGAGCTAGCATTTCTAGAATTATGTGAAATAATAGTTGTGACAATGTACATCCTTTAATTTTTTTTTTGGGGGGAAGGCTGTTGGTATAGTTATCCATTATAGATTTTACACACACACACACACACACACACACACACACACACACACACACACACACACACACACACACAGAGTTAGTCCAATATTGAATCAGCCCTGCATGGCTGGTATAAAACCAGCCTGGTCACGTAATGTATAAGCTTTAACATACATTGCTATAACCTCTCACTGATTCCCCCTCAAAATTTAGCATCGGTGTTCATTAAGGATTTTGTTCTCTAGTTATTTATCCCTGAGGTATCAAAAATATATTTGTCTAATAGAAAGAATTTATTAGGATTCTTTCTTTCCTTATTTTTGAAAAAAAAAAAAAGGTATTAGAATCAATTACTATTTGAATGTGTGATAGGAACAGACTTGTATTTTTTCATTAAAAGTTACTTTATGGGTTCCTTTTTTTTTTTTTGCTTAGATTCACTTAATTAAATTCTCTATTTCTTGTTTTGTTAATATGGATACTTTATAATAATACATATATAAATTCATTGTATTTATAAGTTTGAACAAAATGCTTTCTGATAATGTACTTTTTATTTCCTTTCATATGCTAATTCTTTTTTGTTTTGACATTAGCAGTTTAATTTTCCTCTTTTCTTATCTTTATCTCATTGTTCCCCAAAAATATTTTCCAGTTTTATTTGAAAAGTTAGTGGGTCGTCTAATTTTATTTATATATTTAAGTATTGTACCTGATGTTCACCATGTCTTATACTTTCCACACTTTGACTTCTTTTGTGCCAGTTATTATGACACAATTGAATTATATCAATTGAAAACAGAGCATAAAGTTTTTTCACTGGGTTTAGAGGCATTTTACTAAAAATGTATTTATTTCAACATGCAAAAAATTGCATATAAGATCTAGCTGCCTTCATGGTGGTCAGTTATATATATTCATCATGAGCCCAACAAAACAAGTAACAAAATATCAAATGCAGAAAAAACAGATATTGAAATTGAAATATTGTGACAGTAACATGATAAAAATCATAAGCATTAAAGAGCCCTAGAACTAGGAAAGATTCAAACTCGGAGGGAGATTTTTAATTTTAAAGAAAAGTAGATCAAAGAATGAATGTTATAGATTTTATATTAAGGAAAATGAAAATAATGAGATAACAGAGCAAAATTTGGGAGATGAAATTAAAGTAGTCCATGGGGAATAATTTATATCTCTCATTAACAAAAAGCAAGAACTAATCAATGAATTAGGAATTCATCTAAAACAATTAGACAAGCATCACATTAAAAAATCCTCAACAAATACCAAAATAAAAATTTTGAAATTCAGAAATAAACTAGAAAATGATCTTTCTTATTGTCCTTGGATGCCCAGAGAAATCAATGTATTTATTTACCTGAATTTATTCACTTAATGAGCCAGACTTTTCATTGAGCTGTAATTTCAGGATGACTTCCATTCTTGTTTTTTTGTTTGTTTTTTGTTTATTTGTTTGATTTGTTTTCAAATGTCAATTATTGATCACATCTAGAGTACCAGTAATTAAATGTTTATAGATGTCTCTAAGACATATGTAAGCACTCTCTGCTTCCATTTTTCAGATATTGAGAACTTAAGTTCAAATCCATCTAGACACTAAATAGCTATGTGACTGGGCAATTTCCTCAACTATAGAATGAGATCTTTTTTTGGATTCTCTCATTCAGTGTAACTACTTGTCAAGATTGTTGTGAGCAACAAATGAGATATTTGCAAAATGTTTTAGCACATTATCTGGTGTACAATAGGTACTTAATAAATGTTTGTTTTCTTCCTTAGTGCTACACAAGTGAAACTAAACTGATGGCCATTTATTTATTGGTGGGTTGTTAGTTTAATCTTCTTGGACCAGATGGCCTCTGAGGACTCTTCTAATTTACAAAGCTGTTTTTAACTGCTGACTCACAATCTTTCTCTTTTCCTCATCCCTTAACAGAGTATATTGGTGACTTCTCTAACAATCTGACCTCTCTTAGTTAATTAACATTCTTATATCCAGTGGCCACCTCCTCCACACCCAGAGAATGGTCATAAGCCTTATCTCACTATTTGTTATAATTCCATCACCTCTAGTGTCTCAAACTTGGAAATTCCATGTTTATAGACATATATGTGTGTATACACTAATATGGAACTAGGTGAAATCGTTACACTGAATGAGAGAATCAAAAAAAGATCTCAAAAAAGAACACTGGAATAAATTTAATTTAAAATTAGTAAATTAAGTGGTCTTTCTTGTGGGTTCAAAGGATAGATTTCATAAATAGAAGATAAGAGAATCACAGCTAAATAGCGGGGTTTTATGTTTTCAATGATAAATAGCTAGTATATATTTAGTATTTTAAAGTTTTAAAAGTATGTATATATACATATGTGTGTGTGTATAACTTCAACTAATCCTCACATTAACAATGGAAATTAGATATTCTTTATCTTTTTGTTGTTATTTTTAGTCATTTTTAGTCATATCTTACTCTTTGTGATCTCATTTGAGATTTTCTTGGCAAAGATACTGGATTGGTTATGCTATTTCCTTTTCTGATTTATTTTACAGATGAGCAGCTAAGACAAACAAAGTGAAGTGACTTTCTCAGGGTCACATATCAGTAAGAGTCTGAGATTTGATCTCAGGTTTTCTTGTTCAGCATCATTTAGTATCACCTAGTTGCCTCAAGGAGATACAAGTTTATGTGAGTCAACTATGTGATAAAAGCAGCCAAACTTTCCTCCTCCCCTAAAAAAGATTGATGTTTTCTTAGGTTGGTATAAGGGGGGGCGGGACAGAGGAGAGGATATTGTGCCCAGAATTAGTGTGGTGATAATCCTGCAGTATTGGTCACACCACATATGGAGAATTGTGAGCAGTTCTAGATTCTTCATTTTAGAAAGGAGCATCTTAAAGCAGAACAACTAGGAAGAAGGATCTTGTGTTCTTGTTAAAAGAGGATTGACTGAAAGTATAGAGGATGTTCCTGGTAGCATATGATAGCTGTTTTCAGGTGTTTGAAAGGCCACAATTCAGAAAGGAAACCAGGTGGCATAGCCATAATCTAGGTCTAACATTAAGAGGACCTGGAATTTAAATCTGGCCTCAGATACTTGCTAGCTGTGTGTCCCTGGGCAAGTCACTTAATCCTGTTTGCTTTAGTTTCCTTATCTGTAAAAGTGAACTGGAGAAGAAAATGGCAAACCATTCCACTATCTCTATCAAGAAGAACCCCACATGGATTCATGAACACTCAGATGTTATTATTTAATGAATAAACAACAACATACCATGACGAAGAATTCTGCCTATCCCTTTAAGGCATAAGTAAGAGTAGTGGGGTAAAACTTACAAAACCAAATAAGCTTATGTAAGGCAAAAATGTTTCACAATTAGATCTGACAAAAAAGGGAATGAACTAAATGTCTTTAAATAAAAGTTAGATGATCCAAATATTTTTAAAATACATTTTTGTTAATGTCTTATTTTTATATCACTCACTGTTCTTCAGGGTCCCTTTCATGCTTAAGAAAGTGTTTGATCATAGGGGGAGTGAGGATGGTACAGTATAGGACTTGGAATCAGGATAATTTGGCTCTAGTTACTTGTTAGTTTGTGACCCTGGGCAAGTCTTTTAAGCTGGCTGCCTTAGTTTCCTCATCTACCTCTCAGAGTTGTAAGGATCAATTGAGATGAGTTTGCAAATTGCTTAGCACAGTGTCTGTAGGTACTTCTCTCTTTCTCTCTCTCTCTCTCTCTCTCTCTCTCTCTCTCTCTCTCTCTCTCTCTCTCTCTCTCTCTATATATATATATATATATATATATATATATATATATAAATGTAAAGCTATTATGATATTATCATAATTAATGGCATTATTTTTATCTTCCTACAGGAAGTTGTATTTTCATAATCCTTCTGCTCTGTAATCTCAATTGCAAATTTATAGTTTTCTAACTTGTTCTTGATATATTAAAATGACATTATAAAATATTTAAATTGAACTTTTTAAAACCTGTCATATGTGCTGCACATATTTTGTTAATAGAATCCTGTAGTGGAATGATTTCTCTTGTTTAATGGATTTTCTGCAAGTTTCTGTTACTAGCAGAGTTTATTAATATTTGTAAATGTTTCATTTAGATGGAAGATATTTGATCTATTTTATACCTCTTAATGGATTTTCCTCTCTTCCAATTTGCCCCAAGGGATAGTATTTAAGTGATAGATACTGGGACCAGAAAAGATTTAGAACTATTACAGTAGATTGTTTCCCCTCTCCCCCAAATTAATTAGGCTAAACAATCTGTTCTTTATTATAAAATAATGAATTTCAAATTTGGATTTATAAAATACTAAGATCAGCTTGGATACATTAAATTTTTATTTAAGAGTTTGTTTTTAGTTGCAAGTTTGGAGACTTTTCGTTAATCTTTTTGGAATCACACCATGGCAAAAGTACTCAGAATTTTTATTGTGTATAGCTTCTGGACTGTTTTGTATCACAGTTTGATTGAAAATCAAATAAAATGTAGAATTAAGTGGAGAACACAGAGAGGATCTGTCAGAGCTTAATGCTACCTACCCTCCTATCTCCGTTAAGAATCCAGTGACAAACAGAACATAATGAGTCAGTTATTAGGGAAGGATATTAGTAGATGATGTTGTATGTACACATATGACATATGTTTAGAAAAGTATATAGTAAAGTTTTTTGATTCTATAAGAACACAGGTTGTCATACAAAGAATATAGGTTATCTTGTAAGTAACCCATCACTGATAGCTGATTTCAATATTTGTTTTGTTCCTCCCACAGACATTTATCTTTGGTTACCATGCCAATGACAGAAAATCAGAGATTTTTCAAAGTGTATGTGTTCTGGAATCCTAAGTAAAATGTTTGCTCCAAACAGGTGTACTTAGTTTCAACTATGGAGCATTGTGGAGGGATAACACTGGGGGAAGAATTTTGTTTGGTTTTGTTTTGATAAGGTAGACTTAGCTGTAACGGTTGTTAAATAGATTGGTAATAAGATGTTTCTTCATTTTCAATTTGAGTTGACATATCTCTTTTAAGTCACAGGGAGACCTTTCTATATCTATATCTTCACTGAAAGTTATTAATTTTTTCTTTCACAACTACTGAGTTAGGAGGTTTTAGATAAGTAAAATGTTAATGTTTTAAAAATCTGATAAACATTTCATTGCTTTAAGTTTTTCCTCCTGATTACACGGTATTCTGGGGAGAAATTCTCCCTTTGAATCCTTGCCATATTCTCCTTTCCAACAGGAGCCAAGAAGCACTCCATGGCAACCAGCTGAACTATAGCCATTAGTGACTTTTTACTGTGCTACTTTAGAAATGACATGAATGTTTTAGAGTAGGCATTGATGGGAAAAATCCCTAACAGCCTATGGTATTTTCTCTTGAGCTATACTCCAATTCAATTACTTACCCTTGGGAGTGATAGTCTAAATTTGTACAAACTCTTGTACCAGGCCAGGACATAGTCAGACCCATTTTTTTCCCCAAAAAGTAAGTTCAGATTTGTCAGCCTATGAATAAAATTTCCTTAGAAGTACAATATTTTTTTTCCCCTACCTCCTAAGTTCCTTTGATTCTAGAATATGTTATGTGTTTGTTTTTCTAGCATAATTTAGGGAGATACTTGTTGGTACAAGTTTAGGAAGAAAAATGAAGATAGAGATTGTTTCAGTTGTACTGAGCTTATGACTAGCTGTAAAGTAAGTAGTGTGTAAATGAAATACAAAATGGCTGACCTTCATCCTACCATGACCTTTGAGTAAGTATTACACTTTTGAAGATGCCACAGAAATATGCAGGACTAAGGTGTGTTTGTGGAGCTTATCACTTTGTTGGAGATGTCGTGATTGAAATTTTGACTTCATTGGGGTCAGGCTCCCACATCTCATTGTGTCAAGGCCTTTCAAAAGCTGAGCCAGTAAAATTCAAGCTCTGAGAGCAGGCTGAATTAAACTAGAAAGACTTCTAGTGTTAGTCCAGCAATCAGCCATACATCTGTCATATAAAGAGTAGCCTCTAGAGGCAGAGCCAAGATGGTGGAGAAGATACACACTACTCTGTGAACGTCCTTACTCCCTCACAACCGATTAGATAAATCAGCCTCAGAAATAGCGCTGGACTGATAGATACCACAAGGACTGGAAGCACGACTTACCAGCTGAAGAGAATCTGGAGTTTCAACAGAAAAGGTCAGTTCCCAGGGGAGGAAGAAGAGAGGCCAGCACAGACGGCTGGGTGCTAGCACACTGTACTGATCGCACTGGGAAGGGCTCTGGGATCAGAGAAGCCACTGAGATGGAGGAATCTGGCACAGGCTGTTAGCTTTTCTCTGCTTATAATACAGCAATTCAGAAGAGAAATCTAAACCACTTTAAAAATTCAAAGATAGATTAGAACTTCCCGGATCCTGGGGGTGACTCAGCAGATCTCGGCACCGGGGGTGTGGCCCCTAGCTCTCACCTATGACTAGTTAAGAGATTGAGAATTGGGCTGATACGGCCCAAGGCAACACACACTGCCTAGCTCAGCTGAAGGCTGTGGAACTCAGCTCCGGAAGTCCCAAAGAAGCAGAACCTTTGAACTAGGGACCACGGTTTCTGGCAGACACTTCCAGTTTGAGTGCAGGGGCTTTTCACGTCACCTGCTGCTGACATCCACGCCCCACCGGGACGCATAGGCTGGGCTTTGTGTCGTCTTTACTGTTTAGTCTCAAACCTCAGGGAAGCCACTAGAACACAGAGCCCTCAAAGCACAGCAGTGCTGATCACCTCTGAGGCACTTCCAGGGAGGGGATGGAGAACTCTCTCCCAGAGCTCTCTCTTACCTCAGGCTCAGGAGCCGCTGCATCCATCTGGTCTGGGAGGAAGCTGATAAAGAAATAAATAAATAATTTCATACCCCAGGGACAGACCCCAAAAGATTTTTTAAGTATGAGCAAAAAGGCAAGAAAAACCATAGATTCCTTCTACACAGAGAAAGAGCGGGTATCCAACCCCGAGGAAGTTAACAGCAGAGAGTCAGCAGATAACAACCTAAAGGGGAATGATTCCTGACCCCCATCACATAACTCTCTCCTAGAGGAGACTATTAAAAAGCTAAGAGAGTTTGAAGAAAAATGGGGAAAGGAAAGAGAAGCTATTATAGAGAATAACAACGTCCTGAAATTGGAGTTGGAAAAAATAAAGAATTCACAGGAGATGCAGGGAAACAAAATTTGTGAATTAGAGAAGGTTAAAAAATCACAGGAAAGTAGGATTTCTGAATTGGAAAAGATAAAAAAGTCTCAAGAAAATAGAATTTCTGAATTGGAAAAAGAAATTAATTCTCAAAAAAATTAGGGAAATGGAAAAAAATTCAATAGAGCAAAATAGTTCATTTAAAAAACGAAATTGGGCATTTACAAAAAGAACTAAAAACTGTGAAAGAAGAAAATAACTCCTTAAAAGTCAGGATGGAACAAATAGAAATGAATGATTCACAGAGAACCCAAGAATAAGTCAAACAAAAAAAAAAAAAAATGAGAAGCTGGAGAATAATGTCAAATACTTACTGGGAAAATCTATAGACCTGGAAAATAGATCTAGGAGAGATAATCTGCGGATCATTGGACTTCCAGAAAACTATGACCAAAAAAAGAGCCTAGATTCTATTTTACAGGAAATTATCAAAGAGAACTGTCCAGAGATAATAGAAACAGAAGGGAAAGTGGATGTGGAAAGAATTCATAGAACTCCTTCTGAAATAGACCCTAAAAAAAGAACATCACGGAATATTGTGGCTAAGCTGCAGAATTACCACACAAAGGAGAAAATCTTGCAAGCAGCTAGAAAAAACAATTTAAATACCAAGGTGCCACAATAAGGGTCACTCAAGATCTGGCTGCCTCCACATTAAAAGATAGAAGGGCCTGGAACCTGATATTCCGTAAGGCAAAAGATCAAGGACTGCAACCAAGAATGAACTACCCAGATAAGTTTAGCATCTTTTTCCTTGGAAGAAGATGGTCATTCAGTGAAATAGAGGAATTCTATATGTTTCTAAGAAAAAAACCAGACTTAAACAAAAAATTTGATCTACATCCACAAGACTGAAGAGAAACAGAAAAAGGTACACAGAACCCTTGAGAACTGTAACTGTTGTGGGTATATAAAAAGTACTGATGGATAATTTGATTTTACTGATATAAAAGAAAAAAAGGGGGGTGTAGTAAAGGGAAGGAGGTCGTTTCAGAAAAAGGGGAAGGAATGATAAAAAGAGGGAAACTACATCCCAGGAAGAGGCATAGAAAATACACCATATCTGAGGGAATTTAGTGAGGGAGAGAATCATTGTGTGAATCTTACTCTCATTAGAAGAGGCTCAAAGAGTAAATAATTGACATATTTGTTTTTCAGAGAATTTTCTCTCAACTCATTAAAAGGGGGGAGAGGAAAAGGGAAAAGGAAAAGGAGAATAAGTGAAGGGACTTGGAGGGAGGAGGGAGGGATACTAAAAAAAGGGAGGGCTGAGCTTCACAAGGGGGGTCTATAAATTAAAAGAGTAGCCTCAGTAAGTTAAGACAAGTGCTTCATTAAAAGGTTGGCCATGGATGATGAATTTTTAAATCCAAAACTTCTTGATAGAATATGGACTTTAGAATTAATTTCTATATTATTTTGTTCCCAGTTTTACTGTCCTTGAAATTCTAAGGAATAGAGTGCTGCACAAACAGAAGGATCCTAAATCATTTAGAACTAAAAAGGACCTTATAGTTTTAGTCCAACCTCCTCATTTCACAGAAGAGGATATTGAGATTCATAGAGTTTTAGGTACCCAGGGATACATAGATAATTAGATTTATCCTTCCAGGATTTGATCCCAGATCTTCTAATTTGAATTTTTATACTGCTTTCCACTATGCCTGGAAGTTCTTTTTTTCCTTAATAGTATTTTCCCCCAAATAGTCATAATTTTCAACATTCATTTTTATAGAATTTTGTGTCTCAAATCCAAATTTTTCTCCTTCCTTCTCTTCTTTCCCCTCTGCAAGACAGTAAACAATCTGATATGTTAAACATATATAATCCTTTTACATATATTTCCATATTTGTCATGTTGTACAAGAAAAATCAGCCCAAAAGGGGAAAGAAGAGGCAAAAAAGAAAATAAAGGTGAAAATACCATGCTTTCCTTTTCTCCACATTCAGTCTCTATAGTTCTCTCCCTAGATGCAAGTGGCACTTTCCATCCCAAATCTGTTGGAATTGTCTTGAATCACAGAAGAGGCAAGATCATCATAGTTAATTATCACATAATTTTGCTTTTATGGTGTGCAGTGTTCTTTTGGTTCTACTCAAGTAAGTCTCTCCAGACCTCTCTGAAATCATCCTGCTAAGCATTTCTTATAGAACAATAATATTCCATAACATTCATATCCCATAACTTGTTCAGCCATTCTCCAACTGCTAGGCATCTACTCAGTTTCTAGTTCCTTGCCACTAGAAGAGCTCCTAAAAACATCTTTGCATGTGTGGGTCTTTTTTCCCAAAGTTTATGCACAGTGCTTTGTGCATAGTTTGAAATTGCTCTCCAAAATGGTTAGATCGGTTCACAACTCCACCAACAATGTATTAGTGTCCCAGTTTTCCCACATCCCCTGCCTTATCATTTTCTTTATTATCATTTTCTTTTCCTGTCATCTTAGCCAATTTGAGAGATATTAAGTGGTACCTCACAATTGTCTTATTTTGCATTTCTCTAATTTTTCTCTAGTGATTTAGAGAGTTTTTTTTTCATATGAATATATACATGCTATGAAGTTCTTAATCCAATTATGGCTAGCATTTTTGAACACAGTAGAGGCTTCATAAATATTTCTTGATTTGAATGATCAGTGATGATTCAACTCTGTTCTGGGTCTCTAAAAATTCATTGTTATAAAGATTCATGCAATGTGAAGTAAAGCACATATTCTTATTAATTATTCTTAATTTGGGATCTTTGTAGAATGGGCCTTCACATATCGTGGAGCTTTCCTTTATGCAGAAGTATCAGATTTTAAACTTCATGAAGACAGAGATGGTCTAATTTAAATTTTGCATCTCCCCAAACTCTTATACCATATTATATACAGTAGACATTTAATATATATTTGTTCAGTTGAATTGGATCAAGGACATGGTAAAGATAGTTTAATTTCTCTGGAAGGATTTTATAGTGCTTCTTATAGTTTAGCAAGAAGGGAGAGAGCAATTTGGACATTCTAGTAGGCTTAGATATAAGAAAAACAGTAGTAGAATGACAAGAAATATCTTCATTCCCCAGATCAGAGAGCATATGAGTCAGGGCATTTAAGATAATAAAAACTGTTAGATAAGAGCAGTTAAATCCTGGCAAAACTTCAAGTTGATGATTAGAGGTTTTGATTAGATTTTTAGAAGCAGTGGGAATCATTTCTTTTTCTAATCACAACTATCTACACCCATATTTTAAATCAAAAAGATATTTGGCTTGATTAGTTAAATTTTATAACAAAATATATGGTAAAGAGTTATTAAGCAAGTAATAAAGGAAAGGCATCTGTTTTAATGAGGAAAATTTAATGGCAGAAATCCCATTTTCAGTTTTTACTCAAACAATATCTTAGTTATTTTTTAATTTGTAACTTTTTCACTTTCAGTAAGAAAAGTTCATGTTGAACAGTTTCCTGACTACAAAGATTATGATATTCTGGAATCTTACTTTTCAGGAGATTTTTATTAGTGAAGTTCTTAAATTCCACAGCATGAGAAAGAACAAAATAAGTTATTTAATAGGGAAGCTTTGTAAAAGAAAATGTATGTGAAAGTGCTTTATAGAAATTATGTAGTAGTATATTTTAATGGCTTTTTTCAGCATTCAAATCAAACCAATATCTTTTTATGATTTTCTCTTGAGGAAGTAACATTTATTCATTTGATGGTAAAGAACTTCCCATCATTCCACTACTTTCCCTCTCTTCATTTTTCTATACCTGTATCTGTTCTCTGCTTCTCCAAAAACACCACCACAGTATTAACGATAACAAATTCAAAATTCACAAACTGAAACTTCTCATTGTATAAATTATGAACCATTTAACCAATCTATGGAGTCTACTACTGCATCATTGATATCCTGTGCTTCATAGTTCTTCAGAATTACAAGATACAGTCACACTGTGATGTGTAACATTAGGGGGAGGATGTTCTTATTCTCCCTTACATAACCCTTTTGCCTTATGAGACAGTATAATCCCTTATTTCCCAGATGAACAAGCAATTGAGATTCAAGATGAACTAAAAAGAGTTTACCCTACTTGAGGTTCTGAATTCCTCCAGCATTTCTAAATCAAGATAAATCAATATTTATTCATTCTTAGTAAAACTAGCCTTGATTTTAATATATGAAACAGAGAAATTCTGTGGACTTTACATGTTCTTCCAAAACAAGTCAGGATGTAACTTTGTATTCAATGATTTCACTGTGAATATATGCAAATGGAGAAAGTGGCTAAAAAAATGCTCTGGAAAATGTGGTTTCATTTTCAGAAATCAAAGAGTCTCAAATATTGCAGATTATTTAGAAATTTCACACCTTGCCATTATAAATACCATCTTCAAGAAAGAAAAAAGTAAGCTACTAAACAGTGAGCACCAGATAATAGTACATCAAAATTATTTTGGTAGAGGAAATCAAAAAAGAATACTGTCTACTGATGCAGTAGTCACTTCAAAATTTTATCCTTCTAAATCGCTTTTCAAATTCATAATCTTATATCTCATTCTATATCTATAAAGAAGTCTATGACTTTGTCCTTGCCATTAATTCAGATGTGCAGGTGGCTTCCAAATCTATATAACCAGATTCTGAGTTCTAGACCCACATCTTTAAGTGCTTACTCTAAAATTCACCTATGTAATCCAAAGACATCTGGAATTCATCATGTCTACAACAGAAGTCCTTATCATTCCCCTAAACTCTTCTTTATTTCTGTTCAGAGAACTACCATGCTTCCACAAGTTTGCAATCCACAAGTTATTTTTGATTTCTGGCTCTCACCCTTAGTTTTGTCCTATCACCAGGTTTTGTTGATTCCACATCCTCAACATCTCTTTAATGCATATCCATACCCTTTTCTCCTTACTTCATAGCTACCATAGGCCAGGGCTTGATCTCTTTTTGCACAAACTATTGCAACAACTTATTAATTTATTTCTATGCATACAGGTTCTTGTTTCATCCACTCATTTTCTATAACAGCTGTTGAATTGATAATCCAGTTTTAATCATATATCATGTTTTGGAAGCTTTGGTGACTCATGACTTTGTTAAAATACAAACTTCTTGGTTTGGCACTTAAAGTCATTCATAATCTGACTTTCCAGACTATTATTCATTCCAATTACAACAATTTATTAAGTACATAATACTGGATCCTAGAGTTACCAGTAGTATAAATGAAACAACTACTTACAAAGAGTTTACCTTCTAATGGAAGGCACAAGTACATATTGAAATATAAACAAAATAAATAGAAAGATAATGAATATGGTGCACTTAAAGGTGAGGGCACTAATGGTTGGGGGGGAATCAGGAAGGTCTCCATGTAGAAAATAATTATGTCTTAGTTAAATTTAAAAGAAGAGCAGAAATCAGTGAGATGGAACCAGGACAAAAGTAAGAAATTAGGACATAGTGAGCTCTTCTACCTCCTTTTTAAGGAATTTTTTTCATTATTAATGTTTTTTGTTCCCTTTTGCATCACTCTTGTTTCTCTTCTTAATTTTTCCTGTACTTCTCTTACAAAATCCCTTTTGAGCTCTTCCATGGCCCCCAGACCAATTCTTTGTGTTGTTGTTGTTGTTGTGTTGGAGGATTTGGAGGTAGGAGCTTTGACTTTGTTATCATTATCCTGAGTGTGTGTTTTGATCTTCCTTGTCACCATAGTAACTTTATGTGGTCAGGATCTTTTTCTGTTGTCTGCTCGTTTCCCCAGCTTACTTGGCTTTTAACTCTTTGTTAAAGTAGGGCTCTGTTTCCAGAGTGGAGCCTGCAATGTCCCAAATTGCGGGGGTTTTGTACAGTTGTTTTCAGAAATCCTTCTAGGAACCTATAGTCAGCACTGCTACCCCAAATCCGAATATGTGCAAAATAACAGAGTCCTGGGTCACAGCACTAGCAAAGAGACCCCTGCACACTCCCTCTGACCAGCTATTCTAGCATCTCTGCTTGTAGACTGAAATGTTTGGAAGCCATTGCTGCTGTGGTTGCTGTCACTACAGCAGTAGTTGCTGCTACTCTTTTTCAGTGACTCACAAAGCCGGATACTAGTTTCCTAGGGCTTAGTGTGCCATCCTTTGCTGCTGAGTTATCTTTGGTGGTTGTGGACTTAGGGTATTGGAGATTGCTACTGGTTATTAAGCTATAGATTCAAGAGATCGTGGCCAGAGACCTTTGAAGGCCTCAGAGGAGGCAAGCCGGGAAGAGTTGACACTGCAAAGGTCAGTGGTCAAAGGTACTCTGTTGGGCCTAGGAAAGACTAGTAATTGTAACTGCCAGGAGGGCATGCTACAGATTCAGAGCCCCCCCCCCCAACCTATTATTGGTTGCCTGGGGCCTGGGCTGTGCTGGCCCAGCTTTGTACTATGATTGCACTCTAAACCTACCCTAGTGTAATGGATACCTCCTGCCAACTTTCTGTGTTGCTCTTGGCTGGAAAATTGTTCTATTTCATTTTTTTCTGGGTTCTGATACTCTTATATATATATATATATATATATATATATATATATATATATATATATATATATATATATATATATATATATATATATATATATATATATATATATATATAAAGAGAGAGAGAGAGAGAGAGAGAGAGAGAGAGAGAGAGAGAGAGAGGAGAGAGAGAGTCATTATTTGAATGGGTTGTGGGGAGCTCGGGGGAATCTGATGCTCTAAAATTTTTATAAAGTCATTACTTGAATGGGTTTTAGGGGGGGAGCTCAGGTGAGTTCCTTCCTTTACTCAGCCATCTTGGCTCCTTCTCCCAACTGTTGTCATTTTTTTTAAAGAAATCTAATCAACATAAAACACTTGCTTTAAAAACCAAAAAGGGAGCCAAGAGAGCCTATAAGTGGTCTTATCTAGAAAATACTTTTTAAAAAAAATAGTATTTTTTCCAATTACTTGTAAAAATAGTTTTTAATACTCATTTTTTATAAAGCAATCTGATGTAGGTTGTACATGTACACTCATTTAAACCATATTTCCATATTAATCATGTTGTGAAAAAAATCAGGAAAAGAGAGGAAAAACCACAAGACCCATACTGATGAAAATATATGCTTCAATCTGTATTTAGACTTATAGTTCTCTCTGGATATGGATGGAATTTTCCATTCCAAATTTATTGAAATTATCTTGGATCACTGTATTGCTGAGAAGAGATAAATTTATAATATTGATCATCATATAGTCTTGCTTTCTCCTGGTTCAGGTTATTTCACTCAGCATCTGTTCATGTCAAGTCTTTCCTGGGTTTTCTGAAATTAGCCTGCATAGCAAATACTTAATGAAATTGGCAAACAAGGAAGCATGGTAGTAGCCAAGGGTGACATCAGTTTGAATATGCACTCAGTTGTATGGAACAAAAAAAAAATGAATGATTTCAAAAAGGTATTTCTTTCAAGAATTTGGGGGGAGAGAGTTCTTGAAGGGAGAGAGTAGAAAATAAGACTTTTAATGTGAGTTCAAGGTAAGTCAGATCATCTTAAGATGAAATTTGTGAATGAGACTAAAAGAGAAAATCTGAGATAAATTTGTCTCATTCTATTCCTCAAAAAAACCCTAAAAATTAATTCCCTATTCTCTCATATGCTCCAGTTTCAAAGAAGTGAACCTTCTTGTCAAGGCCAACCTATCTGCCTGTGTTCTTGATTCTAATCCTTCTTGTTTCATCCAGGAACTATTATGCCCTTTTTCTTTGTCATGTCTATCTTCTTTTTATTCATGAGCATCCCTTCCTTATAGTTAAAAAATGTCTTCATTTCTCCTTTTCATTGACAGACTGTTAGAAGTAATTGCCTACTACATGCATTATATTAAATTCATGTTCTCATATAATATTCACTTCTCAGCCCTTTGCAGTTTAACTTCTGATTATAGCATGTGAATGAAACTGCCATCTCAATTGTTAAATCCATTGGCCTTTACTCAGTCCTCATTCCTTTTGACTTTTGTACAATACTTGATGTTGTTGATTTCAGGATTCTCTCTCCTCCCTGAATTTTTATGATGACAAACACCTCTTAAATTCCCTAGTTCCTATCAAGATACAGTACAAGTTTCACCTTCTAACTGAGACCTTCCCTGATCTCTTAGTTATAAATGGCCTTCCCTTCTTCCAAACACTTCATATGTCTTTCTTATATAAGATATATTTATTTGCATGCATATTTTCTGTTTCCCCAGTATAATATAAGTTTTCTCTATATATAGATATATAGAACATATATCTTTTTATCATCTTTCTATCTATAGAATATAAATTTGAAAACAAAAGCTCTCTTTTTTGTCTTTCTGTTTTTAATGTCTCATGCAGTCAAATTAAGAACCCTTATTCTTAAAGAAATGGAACAGAGCTGCTATAATTTTGGGGATATACTCTATTTTTATCAGTGATGAATGAATGAATGAATGAATGAGTGGACAGAGTGCTGAGCCTGGAGTCAGACTTTTCATCCTGAATTCTAGCCTCAGAATCTGTTTTACCCTAGACAAATCACTTAAATCTGTTTACCTGAGTTTCCACATTTATAAAACTAGCAGCTAGAGAAGGAAATGGTAAACCATTCTAGTATCTTTATTAAGAAAATCCGAAATGGAGTTATAAAGAGTTGTACTGGACTGAACTTCAACTGAAACCAGTGAATAACAAAACCATAGTATTCTATGTATTTTATGAACATGTGGCAATCTCTTATTACTCAATCTCTCTCACTCACATGCATATATATACACACTCTCCTTCCCCACTCATACTCCAAATAGTTAGCAATTTTGAAAACATGAACTTGTATTTAATTTGATTTTCTTTATATCTCCAATAGTTAATACTGTGCCTGGCATGGTAAAGGTTTAATAAAAGCTGTTGATTGACCAATTGTTGTTGCCTCATTCTTCTTAAGACAATGAGTGATTTTCAAGATATCTAAAAGAAGTAAAAATTAAAAGATTGTGGAAAAGATTTTGTATTAATATTATTGCCTATACCCCAAGCAAGAAATAACAAAAAAGGCATTTATAAATCCTAATACAAATGCCATTGTTTTCATTTTTGTTACTACATTAAGAGTATACTTGTTAAAGATATGAAATAGAAGATGATATAGAAGATTTTCTTTGGTATATGTCATTTTGATAATTACCATAAATGCCACTAAATAACAGGAGAGAGAGAATATCAATGCTTGGCAGTACCAACTGACAAGCCTGGGGAAATGAAACTGTGCTTTGCAATTACAGAGAGATATGCAACTGCTAATCTGGATGCAGTAGAGTGGCATCATATGCATATGTTATTTATTTGAATTGAGCTTACATATAGTATATAGCAATTGTTCATTCATTTCAGTTATGTCAGACCCTTCATGATTCCATTTGGTATTTTTTTGGAAAAAGTTCTGGAGTGATTTGCCATTTTCTTCTCCAGTTCATTTTACAGATGAAGAACTGGGGTAAAGAAGGGTACACAGCTAATAGGTGTCTGAAGCCAGATTTAAGTCCTAATATGTCAGCTCTAGTGCTCTATATTCACTACACTATCTGGTTACTTCCACATAATTATAACATTGACACTAGTTCTGTCTTCTGGGACTAAATAGGTCAAGAATAATCTCCTTTTTCCTTAAAACTTAACGAATTAAATAGGGGGCAAGGAGTAGAGGAAAGGTGACATTGATTCCCATTATGCTTGTAAAATTTCTTGTCATGATATTGAATTTCATCTTGGTTGTCTTCCTTTTGACTGTCGGCTTTCTCCTCTAGTTAAAATTCTCCCAAGTGTAGTCTTATTAGGGCAGGGCATACTAGGAGAGGAGGGAAATTTCCTGTTAGGAACTGTTGTGAACATAAGCTAGCATCATCTCATACCCCCAGTGCTTTGCTCCTACATAGTAGGTATAATTATGATAATCAGTCCCATAAGCTTTATGCTCCTGTCATGTGCCAGACATTTTGTTGAGCACTAGGGATATGAATAATAGACAATTCCTTTGCCTCAATGATCTTACAATCTAATGGGATAAAACAACACACAAAAGGAGGCAGGAACCTGGTAAGTAGGATGGGGAAGGGAACAACAGAGACCAACTGAAGCCAGGTAGAGCAACAGATGCAGAGTAGACAGAGCATTGGATGTGGAGTCAAAATAGACCTGTTTCAAATTTTCATTCAGCTTTGTGTCTGAGAAAACCTCTGAATTTGTGTCTTTTGTCTTCTAAATGAGAATAATTGCCTTATCTATCTTATAGGGCCATTGTGAGGACCACTTGAGATAGATATACACACAAAACACTTTGACAGCCCTTTATTGAGTACTTCATAAATATAAGCTATTTATAATTCCAGTGGATAGCAATCATTTTAGAATAAATGTTCCTATGTGAAATACAATTGAAAATAAGGGTAGAATTGATGTAGCACCTGTGGTAGGTGCTATAGACATAGCCCTATAACTCATTCCCATGATGACCATTTTCATCATTGTATTTCATTAGAAATACAGACTTCTATAATAAAGAAATAGTAGGTGCTTATAAATATTTGTATACTTTTTAACCAACATAGCATGATCTTCAGTGAAAGTCTTTCTTTTCTGATTTCTTGGTATGATTAACCAACAATATTTCTTTCTTTTTTTCCTGTATGGCCTACCTACCTTTCTCCAAAGGCCCTATTTTTATTGAATATCTTCATTGTATGGTTACTAACATGCATTGATGTAGTTATTGTCCCATTAAGGTAAACATTGTTGGTTCTTCATCCTCAGGTTCAGTTATAAGTTCTACTGAATTTGTTTACTTTGTTGAATGACACATATTTAGGTCCAAAATTGTACTCTCATGGTGTCAAGGAGTGGTAACAGTAGTTATCTCCAACTTTGGGGGTAATTTCGTATAACATTTCTTGTGATTAGTGACGGGAGTCACATATTTAGGTCCAAAATTGTACTCTCATGGTGTCAAGGAGTGGTAACAGTAGTGATCTCCAACTTTGGGGGTAATTTCGTATAACATTTCTTGTGATTAGTGACGGGAGTTATAAAGGGGCAAGTGTTTAGGACTTCCATATTCATGCCTTTTTGCATTTCATCATGGTTTACCATCGCAATGTCTCCTTTGGGATAATGATATAATTGGCAAAAGTTGGAAATTGAGTATAGGAATTAAAGGAAAAAAGAGATCCAAACCCTGACAAGTTATGTCCCTGAGTGATAGAAATTCATTCATTCAGAAGAAGAAATAGAGCAATTTGACTAAGGAATAAAAATGTCTCAGATCTGGGTATTCTCAAATTTCAGTCTGTCTAGTTCTTGTTGTAGATAGAGAAGCTAGGTATCACAGTGGATATAGTACCAAACCTGGTGTCAGAAAGATTCAAGAGCTTCTTGAGTTCAAATCTGGATTCAGACACTTATTAGCTTGTCCCTGGGCAAGTCACTTATCCATGTTTGCCACAGTTCTCATTTATAAAATGTGCTAGGGAAGAAAATGGCAAATCACTCCAAAATCTTTGCCAAGAAGAATGGGATATGATTGAAATCATTTAACCAACAACAAATTGTATAAATTTTAAAGATAACATTGAAGAGAGTTTATATGAAGAGAGTAAATTTGATTTTATGTTCCCATGAAAGGATAATATCAGGTAATGATTTAGAAAGTGATAGCTTTTTTTTTTTTTCATTCTTGGACCAGACACTCTTGCTTAAAATGAAGGTGAAAATTGAATAATTAGATAAATTGGGTCTATGTTGACAACCAGCCCAGCCAATTTGGAGCAAAGTTATACCAAATGTTAACTTTAATCATGGCGGGGGACAGAGCTTTACCCAACACTGTCTTTTTAATATGGTAAAAAATTCTTAAACTTGGAAATTTATTTATTTTTTCCACTTAACCTATAAAAACAATTTTAATCCTCTTTTTTTTAAACTTTGAGTTCCAGATTCTTTCCTCTCTTCCCTCCCTCCCCTTCCATTGAGAATACAAGAAGTAGATATAGGTTATACATGTGTAGTTATGCAAAACCTTTCCATAATAGTTATTTTGTGAAAGAAAACTAGACCCAAAAAAATCCTCAAGAAAAATAAAAATAAAGTTTTAAAAGTAAATATCTGTCAATATGTATTCAGACACGATTTCTTTGGGTATGGATAGTATTTTTCATAAGTCTCAGTTGTCTTGAATCATTGTATTGCTGAGAATGGCTGTGTTATTCATATCTCATCATCTTACAATACTTCTGTTACTTTGTACATAGTACATTTCACTTTGAATTAGCTCATAGAAATCTTTCCAGATTCTTCTATGAGCATCCTGCTCATCCATTTCTTATAGCAAACAGTCCAACTTCTTTAATTTCCATATGATTTTCTTTATTGTTTATCTTTTCATGCTTCTCCAGAGTCTTGTATTTGAAAGACCCCACTTGATGGGCATCTCCTAAATTTCCAATTCTTTGCCCCCAGAAAAAAGCTTTATAAATATTTTAATATGTATATGTGCTTTTCCTTTTTTTTTTTTTTTTAATTTCTTTTGGATACAGATCTAATAGTAATATCATTAGGTCAAGGATATGCATGGTTTTATAGCCCCTGGGGCATGGTTCCAAATTACTTTACAGAATGGTTGAATTTACAGTTTCACCAATAGTGCATTAATGTCTCTTTTCCCCCTATCATCCCCTGTTTTTTTTTTTTTTCTGTTTTATTAGTCAATCTTAAGGTATGTGATAGAATTGTTTAATTTGCATTTCTCCAGTCAGTAGTGAGTTAGAGCATTTTTTCATATGACTGTAGATACTTGATTACATCATCTGAAAACTTTTTTATCTTTTGAACTATTTATTAATTGGGGAATGGCTCTTATTTTTATACATTTGACTTAGTTGCCTGTAGTTTGAGAAATGAGGCCAGTATTAGAGAAATTTGCTTCAATTTCTTTTCACAATTATTCTTGCTAACTATTTTCCACCTATTTATTAAACTGTCTCTCTCCTTTCACTCTGTCTCTTCTCAAAAATGTTTTGCTTCTGGCTATCCCTCCTCCAATCAGCCCTACCTTTTATCACTACCACTCCTTTCTCTTATTCTCTTCCCCTCCTACTTTCCTTTTGGGGGTAAGGTTAATTTCTATATCCAATTGAGTGTGTGTGTTATTCTCTCTGAACTAATTCTGATATAAGTAAGATTCATTACCTCCTCTCTACCTCCCCCAATTTCCCTCTGCTTTTTCTTACTCTTTTTTATGTATAATTTACTTCATTCTACTTTTCCCTTTCCTTCTCTCCCAAGATATTATTTTCTCACCCCCTTAATTTCAACTTTTTAGGTATTACCCCTTCACATTCAACTTATACCTGTGTCCTCTCTCTCTCTCTCTCTCTCTCTCTCTCTCTCTCTCTCTCTCTCTCTCTCTATATATATATATATATATATATATATATATATATATATATATATATATACTCTCCCTAATTGCCTTAATAATGAGAAAGTTCTTATGAGTTGTATCATCTTCCCATGTAAGAATGCAAACAGTCCAACTTCATTAAATCCTTTATGGTTTTCCTTTTCCGTTTATCTTTGTATGTTTCTCTAGAGTCTTGTATTTGAAAGTCAGATTTTCTATTCAGCTCTGGCTTTATCATCAAAAATGCTTGAAAGTCACCTTTTTCTTTGAATATCTATTTTCCACCCAGAACCACAATAATCATTTTTGCTGGTATGTGATTCCTGATTGTAATCCTAGCTCCTTTGCCCTCCAGAGAATCATATTCTAACCCCTCCAATCCTTTACTGTAGAAGCTGCTAGATTCTATTTTATCCTGACTTTGGCTCCACCATACTTAAATTGTTAATTTTTTGGCTGCTTGCAAAATTTTCTCCTTGACCTGGGAGCTCTGGAATTTTGGGATCTCTTTCAATTGGTAATCAACGAATTCTTTCAATTTCTATTTTACTCTCTTGTTCTAGAATATGAGGGCAGTTTTCCTTGATAATTTCTTGAAAGGGCTCTTTTTTTGATCATAGTAGTTCAATAATTTTTGAACGATTTCTCCTGGGACTGCCAACCCAGGACTGTGACTTGAATTCGAGTATGGGCAAAACAACTGAGTCCTGCCTCATTGATAGCAAAGAAACTCCTGTAGTTTCCTTCTGTTTTAACCCCCTTACCTTTTGTGAGCTGAGAGCTCTGCAAATTCTTGCTGGTTGGAGCGAATATAATAAAGATGACAATACTCCCCAAACTAATCTATTTATTTAGTGCTATACCAGTCAGACTCCCAAGAAACTATTTCAATGACCTAGAAAAAATAACAACAAAATTCATATGGAAGAATAAAAGGTCGAGAATTGCAAGGGAACTAATGAAAAAAAACTCAGAGGAAGGTGGTCTAAGTGTACCTGATCTAAAGCTATATTATATAGCAGCAGTCACCAAAACCATTTGGTATTGGCTAAGAAGTAGACCGGTAGATCAGTGGAACAGATTAGATACAAAGGGCAAAAAAGGGTACATCTATAGCAATCTAATCTTTGACAAACCCAAAGATACCAACATTAGGGATAAAAATTCATTATTTGGAAAAAACTGTTGGGAAAACTGGAAATTAATATGGCAGAAATTAGATATGGATCCACACTTAACACCATATACCAAGATAAGATCAAAATGGGTCCATGATTTAGGCATAAAGAGGGAGATAATAAATAGATTAGAGGAACAGAGGATAGTCTACCTCTCAGACTTGTGGAGGAGGAAGGAATTTATGACCAGAGGAGAACTAGAGATCATTATTGATCACAAAATAGAAGATTTTGATTACATCAAACTAAAAAGTTTCTGTACAAATAATACTAATGCAAACAAGATTAGAAGGGAAGTAACAAATTGGGAAAATATTTTTAAAAGCAAAGGTTCTGACAAAGGTCTCATCTCCAAAATATATAGAGAACTGACCCTAATTTATAAGAAACCGAACCATTCTCCAATTGATAAATGGTCAAAGGATATGAACAGACAATTCTCAGATGAAGAAATTGAAACTATATCCACTCACATGAAAGAGTGTTCCAAATCACTACTGATCAGAGAAATGCAAATTAAGACAACTCTGAGATATCACTACACACCTGTCAGATTGGCTAAGATGACAGGAACAAATAATGATGAATGTTGGAGGGGATGTGGGAAAACTGGGACACTGATACATTGCTAGTGGAGTTGTGAAAGAATCCAGCCATTCTGGAGAGCAATTTGGAACTATGCCCAAAAAGTTGTCAAACTGTGCATACCCTTTGACCCAGCAGTGCTACTACTGGGCTTATATCCCAAAGAAATACTAAAGAGCGGAAAGAGACATATATGTGCCAAAATGTTTGTGGCAGCTCTTTTTGTTGTAGCTAGAAACTGGAAGATGAATGGATGTCCATCAGTTGGAGAATGGTTGGGTAAATTGTGGTACATGAAGGTTATGGAATATTATTGCTCTGTAAGAAATGACCAGCAGGAGGAATACAGAGAGGCCTGGAGAGACTTAAATCAACTGATGCTGAGTGAAATGAGCAGAACCAGAAGATCACTGTACACTTCAACAACAATACTGTATGAGGATATATTCTGATGGTAGTGGAAATCTTCAACATAAAGAAGAGCCAACTCACTTCCAGTTGATCAATGATGGACAGAGGTAGCTACACCCAGAGAAGAAACACTGGGAAGTGAATGTAAATTGTTAGCACTAATATCTGTCTGCCCAGGTTACATGTACCTTCGGAATCTAATGCTTATTGTGCAACAAGAAAATGGTATTTACACACATGTATTGTATCTAGGTTATATTGTAACACATGTAAAATGTATGGGATTGCCTGTCATCGGGGGGAGGGAATAGAGGGAGGGGGGATAATTTGGAAAAATGAATACAAGGGATAATATTATAAATATATATATATATAATAAAAAAAATAAAAATAAAAATAAATAAAAAAAAAAAAGAATTGGATTCCGAAGGTATAAGTAACCTGGGTAGAAAGACAGTAGTGCTAACAGTTTACATTCAATTCTCAGTGTTCCTTCTCTGGGTGTAGTTGTTTCTGTCCATCATTGATCAACTGGAAGTGAGTTGGATTTTCTTTATGTTGGAGATATCTACTTCGATCAGAATATATCTTCATACAGTATTGTTGTTGAAGTGTATAGTGATCTTCTGATTGTGCTCATTTCACTCAGCATCAGTTGCATGACCTTTAATTCTCAAATATAACATCTTATTTCTTAAATCTCATTCTTTTTTAACCTTCCTCTAGTATTTGACATGTTGATCACTTCCTCCTCCTAAATATTTTCTTCATTCTGGACTAATGTAATAAATAGAGTGCTGATTTGGAGTCAGAAAGGCCTCTCAAGTTTAAATCTGGTCTCAGATGCTAGCTATGTTGCAAGTCAAGTATTTAACTTCTGTTTGCCTCACTCTCCTTAACTGTAAAATAAAGATAACAGCAGCTAACTAAGGTTGTAAAGGTGAACTAGATAATATTGGTTAAGCAATTTGCACAGTGTCTTGCTTGAACTTGGTAAAAAAAAAAATGTTTATCTTCTATCCCTATTTGCAGTATTCTTTGCTAGATAAACACAATGGAGCAACTTTTTTTTGTCTTTATATACTCGGTAATCTCATCAACTTCCATGGAGTAATATCTAGCTCTCTCTCTCTCTCTCTCTCTCTCTCTCTCTCTCTCTCTCTCTCTCTCTCTCTCTATATATATATATATATATATATATATATATATATATATATATATATATATATATATATATATATATATATATATATATATATATATCTTCTGATTTGAATCTCATATAAACAGTTAACTATTAAACATTTTGAACTGGATATCTCATGTATACCTCAAACTTAACACATTCAAAACAAAACTCATTGTCTTTCCCCTTAAACTATGGTTCTTCTATATTTGTTTATTACCTTTAAGGATATCATTATTCCAGTCCATCATGATCAAAACCTTAATATCTTTCTTGAAACCTTACTCTCAATAACCCCACAAATATAATATTTTCCTTTTTTTCTTTTTATTTTCATATCTTTCACATTAATTCCCTTCTTTTTACTCAACATAGCTACCATTCATGTTTATTTCCTGATCAGTTCTGACTAAGACAGAAATATCTCTTAATTGTTCTTTCAATTCCAGTCTTTCTTCACTATAATCTGTTCTTAATTATCAATGGGATTTTCCTGAAGTACATGTATCACATTGTCTTTCTCCTAATCAATAAGCTTTGTAGTTCCCTATTGCCTTTAGGATCAAATATAGTTTTCTATTTGGTATTTAAGGTTCTTCACAACCTAGCCTGACCTTACCTTTCTAATCTTTTTTACTTTTTATTCCCCTTTATATACGCTTAGGTCCAGTCACCCTTACACAGTGTCCCTACACAGGACATTCCATCTCACATATTTGGGGCTGTGTGCATTGGCTATTTCCTTGCCCAAACTATTTTCTCTTCCCACCTTCTGTCTATTCCCAAGTTTACTTGTTTTCCTCTAAGATTACTTGTATCTTTTTTGTCTGTTTTTTTTATTTGCATGTAGACATATATGTATCTGATATATTATCCTACCCAAATTTGAACTTCCCTAAATGTATTTTAATTTAAAAACCTCAAAAGATGAATACTTTAAAATGTTCATTAGTGTAATCCATTGTATTGTTTTGTAACTCTGATTTCATTATTTCTAACTATAGAAACCCTCTTGTTGTTAAAGATCTAAACTGTTCCTGATCTGTTTTCTGTGGATAATAAGGAAGATCATTTATAAAATACCCGGTCATTTGATATTGCAAATTGTTCCTAATACTGTATTCACAGATGAAGGTCCCAGCAGTTAAAAGTAGAGGCTGAGTCACTTCATTAAGATTATAAGCAGTAAAAATTACTGCAAATATCTGATTTGCACTTCAGCATCTGAGTGTTTTAAGTATCTTGACTTGCCAGCAAGCTTGATAAGAAAAACCAGTATAGTCTAACAAGTTAAGTTATCACAGAAAGCCTGGAAATGACAGCAATTTACAACCTTTTAAAAATGTCCTTAAAGATAATGTGCCATAATATTTGCATTCTAAATTTGAGGAATCTGAGGTGCAGTTTAGGTGAGCTTGGTCTTGAGGTCATCAAGCTGGATAATGGTAGAGTTGAAGCTAGAATCCAAATTGTCTGTTACATCTTCAGTGAATTTTTCTCTTTGATTGTTTTTCAAAGCAAAGAAAATTTAACTATATACAATTTTTATGTAATTTTAGTCATGCCATGGATAAGCCACTGGACTTTACTAATATGTCAGACCTACAAAACTGATGCTTTAAAAAAGCTTTTAAAGAAATATATATATATTTTTTAAATAAAAAGGAACAGCAGTAAAAATTTCTAACAATGCCAAATGATAAATGCCTGCAGTTGTTTACTGATGTGCCAATACTTGGCTTACCTTGAAAAGCCCAACATAGTAATGTCATAAGTTCAATAAATGATTATCTTTTGAACAGTGTTCCCCATCTCTTATCACAAATAAGGGTTGGTTTAAACAGTACTTACTGTAAACAGGACCCAAGAAGCTTTGGTATTCTTCCAAGGACATTGTGTTCTGCTTAAAACACAATGATTCTTATGGCTTTGCAGAAGACTTTTTCTCTTGAGATGGGAGAATTGGCCATAGGAAAAGTAACTAGAATCTCAAAAACCTAAGACTTGAGGAATTATGTGCTTATTCTTCAGGTGTCTGATTTACTAATACTTCTTTAATTTCTATTAATTCTTTAATTTGCTAATAATACTAATTCACCAAAATCTTTATTCATGAAAAATGTGTGATGATCAAGAAGTCTTTGAAATCCTGATCCTAATATTATACTAACATATCTGAGAGCACTAGCTATTCTAGAGAATGCAATCAGTCACCATTTTAGAGCTTTTCTCTTCTGCTTCTGCTTTTTTTTTTTGTCCTCCATAAATTTTCCCCAAAATTGAAGTTGTTAGAGGCTTAGGATTTTCTGTTTAACAGAAGGAGGTGGGCTTTGACCTGAGTTTCTAAGGATTCCTTGGAAGCTAAGACATGGAAGAGAAAATACCCATATTTAGGAGGTGAAGATCTTGAGTAAAGAAGAGCAGGTATATCAGCATGGCTGAATCATAAAATGGGTGAAAAAGAATGAAGTGTAAGAATACTCTAAAAGTAGGAATAGTGCAGGATTTTATATTTGATCTTGGAGATAATTGGTAACCACTAGAGTTTACCGAGTAGAAAAGTGACATAGTTTAGACCTTAACTGTAGTTATCAGGTGAGTGGAGAATGCATTAGAACAAGAGAGCTCTGAGGCATACATGTAGACTACTTGAAGAAAGTCAGTCTGGCCAGCTGCACAGATTAAGGAATCTCTAGGTAAATCTCTGAAGGTAAATGTACATCTTGACAGCATGTGGAAATGGGTGCTTATTCTCAGGACTTACAACCTGTGCTGGTAAAACATTTTAATGTAATTAGATTGAGTACTGGACTAGAAGTCAAGAAGATCTAAATTTGAATTATGTCTTTGGCACTTAATAGCTATATGACCTTTGGCCATCTAATTAACCTTTTTGTCTTTCCTCATTTATAAAATGGAAATAAATAAGAGCACCTGCCTTATATGACTGTTGTGAGAAATGTGCTAATGTATATAAAACATTTTGCAAATCTTAACACTATGTAAATGTTAGTTATTATTGTTATCACATCCTCCAATTTTTTGTTGATTTGTTTCTCTGTCAAAACTTGCAGAAGGCTGAAACTATCAGGCTCACCTTTTTACATTTGCAATTATTTAATATGATAGATTTTCCTCATTTGATAAAAAAAAAATGTTAACATCAAAATGTTTTTCCCCTCCTGTGGTCTTTGGATTGATCTGTATCCATTATCCAACTATTTTAAGTTTTACTCTCTTTTTATTAATTTCCATGTGTTAAATAGATGTTCATTTGTTTACATACTTAGTCACCTACATAGAGACTCTTCTATTTATTTTTCAGAAACCAAATTCTTTGGTCTTCAGGGCAATATGCAAAGTACAGTTATTCTGTGTGGCTAGGGAGTTTAAACTTAGGGATGTGGGGAAATATTTGTTTAATTTTATCTAAAACATTCTAAATGTTCCCCAGAGGCATATTTTACAGCAAATTGAAAAGAATCAAATGGAACTGCTTATTTTACATTGAGTTATTTTTTTTCAAAAACATTTGTGTTTTTGTGAGAAAATGTGAACTAAGTACTAGTTAAGAACTGTAACAAGAACTAGCTGTTCAAAGAGCTACCAGTGAAATTCTTTGCCAAATATAGCATCTTAATAAGTATCTCTTTTCCCCTTCCCTTCTTTGTTTTGTAAATAGATTCTGTATCATTGTCTTTTTTTAGAGTACATGGAATATTTTGCAGGATCTTCTTTTGAATTGTCCAAATACATTTTCTACTGTTCTTCCAAATCTCCACCTATTTCTTAAAAACAAAGCTGTTTGCTAAAGATTTACAGATAGTCATTCTCTCACAACAGAATTGACTTGCCCCAGTTATTTATAAAATGTTTTAAAATATTTTTTCTTCTAAATAATAGTAACTGTCAATGAAAACAGTTCACATATACCTAGAATCATGAATTCTGTTATCTAAAGTTTGTTTTTAAGTATAACTATTGATTTTAACAAAACTATTAACAAAAAGTGTCCTATTTGCATCTTTGTCTCTTTACTCTTTTTTGTGTTTTTTTTTTGGGGGGGGGATAAATTATATTCTTTACATATTATTTTATTTATTTATTAATCATATATTGTTCCATATAAAATTTTCCATAGTAGTTGGCATTTTTCATATTTGCATTATATTCCTTACATATCTGTTCAGGAAATCTTCAGCTGTTCCAGTCATTAGATATTGATTTATAAATAGAAACAATTATGGTACGAATACTTTCAATATTTTTTTTCTTTCAGGAACCTTGCAGTCCTACTAGTAACCCAATTGTCTCACCAACATTGAATTTATTATTTCTAATTCCCTTTGGCACTTATTGTGTATAAGATGAAAACCCACAGATATTTGAACTTCTATTTTCCCAGTTAATAAAGAGGCTAAACATATTTTTATGTTGTATCTTTCTTTTTAAAATCTTTGAAAATAGAGTACTTGGGTTCAGATCTCAGCTCTGCCATTAGCTATATGACCTTGATCAAGTTGAGATCCTTAAATCTGAGGAAAATGAGGAGGTTGAATTAAATGGCCTTTATGGTGCTTTTATCTTTCTGTGACATAATCCTAACTTATTTGTTCACATCTCAGCCATTTTTCCTTTAGAAAGTAGATTGTAGGGGGCAGCTAGGTGGCACCAGCCCTGAATTCAGGAGGACCGGAGTTCAAATCTGATCTCAGACACTTAACACTTCCTAGCTGTGTGACCCTGGGCAAGTCACTTAACCCCAGTCTGGGGGGGAGGGGGAAGAAAGTAGATTATACTCTTGATTCTTTAATTTTTTAAGATGTCTCATTTTTATCAGAAATATTAATAGTAAATATTTTCCCCTAATATGTTTCTTTCCTTTAGAATGTATTGCTTTATAAACTATTTTTAGCAGTTCTGATACATTTTGTTCTAATAATTTTCTTCAATTCATTGAAAAGATAGAATTTCTCTCAAAGTGTGATAGATATATTACAACTTTTATTAGTTTTTATTATTTGATTATTGATGTATTTGGTTTATTTACTGTATATTATGTGAAATATGGACTTAGTCATATCAACTTTATTCATTGGTATACTCCTTAATGTTTATTATCTTCAATTTATGAGCTGCTAGTCTATTGCATGATTTATGTTCTTGTAAGTTTTTGGTTCTGGTCCATTTATATATTTTCTATGTTTTGTCTATATAATTTAATAAGTTAATGCCTTTCTCTCTAAAGTTAACTTTTCAAACTACTTTCTTGTATACAAGTATCTTGTATATACTTAAATATGTGCATACTAGTTTTTTTCCTATTCAAATGTAAGTTCTTTCACTTTTGTTTTTGTATGTTTAATCACAGTATCTAGCATATTATAGATTTAATAAATTGTTGATTAATAATAATAATTAAAAATTAGGTCACTTAATAATACTATCTTTGGTATGAGACATTTTTTCTAAGTATAATTTTCCTTGATTTCCATTTATTCAGCCTCATACACTTTATAAGTATATCTAAACATATAATTTTTTTTATTTTAGTAAAAACATTTTAAGGGGAAATGGTTAAAAACACCTTATAGATAATCTCACCTCATTTTATCTAATATAATACAACACTCACTATAATACTCAATACATAATAGCTACTTCATAAATAATTGCTGATTTATTTTTCCACAATTTTAAAACATTGATAATTTCCCATTGCTAGACTGGCTACAGTATCAAGGCTAAAAAAACACAATATTAATGTTTTTAATGACCCTTTGTAGTCTAGAGACTGTCTTCTCCTTTTCACTCTGATCTGAATTAGATGTGGATAAAATTTTAATTCTTTTCAATTTTTTATTAAATCAGGATAAGTATTAGTTTTGTCAGGTGATAAGAATATATTAAACTACTCCTTTCTAAAATCATAAAAATAGCTATCTTGATCTCATCTGTTATCAATAATAGTGAAATTTTGTTTCTCTTATTGAAAATTTTCAGACTAGATACATGTGATAATGTAAATAGTTGTCCTCATTGATTTTACCAACCTATTGGCTGCTGCTGCTTACAGTTTACTTGAAAACAATTTTTCTTGTTTTTGTTGTTATAATTATCAATTCTTAATTCAAAGCATTGTATAACCTAATATTTTTTCATGATTTTTATGTTAAAGGGAAAATCTACAGTCTTCCGAGGGACATTTCCTCCTGTGTGGAATCCCATAGCATATCTTGATTACAACAATCTGTGGAGGACAATAGATCATATGGGGAAAGAGGTATGATGGGAATGAAGTTTCCATCAGAAATTTATCGAGTAACTATATATTTTATAGTTCAACTATATCAAATAGCTTTGAATAGTCACTTCCTATCAGGAACTGTGGCTCTAGCATATAGTGCAAAGGTATTAGCTCTGAACTCAGTACCTGTATTCAAATCCTACCACTTTGAATCAGAGGAATTCTATCTCTATAGCTAATCTTCCCATACCTTAATTTCCTTATGTATACAATGAAAGGGGGTTGGACTAGATAGATCCATGATCCTCATCTATAAACTGGCAAATATATATATTTTTTCATAAGTTAACCACAGATAATATGATAATTGAAATTCACCTCCCCACCTTTCTACATTTAACATATCAACTTACTATGTAGTAGAATCTCTTTGTAACTGGGTGATTAAGAAAGATTTTCCATTTAAGGTTCAGCATCACTCTAAAGAGGAATACAGACATATTCCCTAAGTAATAAAAATGTTTTTCTTTCAGATTCCCGCTGAGGCTCCCTGGCAGGCACCTCATGCTGAAGAATGGGACAAGATGACCATGAAGGAGCTTATTGAAAAAATCTGTTGGACAAAGTAGACCTAATTTAATTTTGGAATTGTTTTTATGTTTCCCACTTCTCTTTAGTCACTGCCTATTGTGATTTCCATAGTAATTTAGAAGAAGAAAATGAAAACAACACTTGTATTCCTTTTTAATAGCAACCTTAAAGGAACTGTTCTTACACTTAGATAAGGGATCCTTATCCTCTTCTAAAGTGTAGAAATCTGGAGAGGTTTATGAGTTCCTTCTAAGAAAAATATTTCAAAATGTATAGAAGTAAATCTTTAGAATTATAAAGAAGAACCATTATATTGAGACATAGTTATCAGAAGCTCTAAAAGAAGAAATATAATTAATGTAGAAGAACTTTTTATAGGGTAGAGTTGTCCAAGATTATGAAAAAACCGTCAAGCTGCCCCGAGCAGCTCAGAAATATGCTCCATATAGTTATAGCAAATGAGGGCTCTCACTATTGGGCTTTATTAATGTATCCTTGAGTACAAGCCGGATCTTTTCCAGGAAGCTCAGGAAAACTTGGATTCAAAATCACTCTGAAAAATCTATAGCTATGCAACTCCAGGCTCTGTCACTTCATTTTTCTCAGCTTTGATTTTTCTCATCTGTAAAATGAACATCATAATAGTAACTCAATTCAGAGGTTGCTGTGAAAATCAAATGAGAATACCATTATGTCAAGTCCTTTACAAAGCTTCAAGCACTTGTATGATGATGGTTGTTCTCATTTTAGTCATGTCTGACTCTTTATAATCCCATTTGGGGTTGTCTTGGCAAAGATATTAGAGTAGTTTGCCATTTCCTTCTCCAGCTTGATTTACAGATGAGGCAAGCAGGATTAAGTGACTTGCCCAGGGTCACACAGCTAGTAAGGGGTGTTTTTGAACTCAGGGCTTCCTGATGCCAGGTCTGCCTTTTTTAACTCTCCCACTGAGCTGTGACAGTGCTATAGGAGATGTCAACTCTTATAAGTCTCAACATGGGATGCAGTTATGACTTGTATAATTCTTCCTTATACACATTATCCTCAATCTCTTTAAATCATTTGACAATGCCATGTGCAGAACATTGTGAGTCTTTTTATTATTTTAGCTCCTCATTCCAAAGAAAGAAATGTTAAATGTTTTGAATCAAACTTACCCTGGCACTTTGATTTCACTGGAGTGAGGAAAGAACCAGATACCAAAAGTAAAGAGGAATTAATTAGATCACCAAAGTGATCCAAAGTGCCCCTTATTACAGTAGGTGTTTAATGCTTTAGGCAAAGACTCTGATGATAAAATTAGAAAACATTATGAATGTGTATTATCTTTGTTATTATTGCTCATTAGAATTTTAGCCTTAAGGAGATTATTTCTGTCATTCTTTCTCTGTTGTTAAATAAATTTTAAAGTACCCATGAGTATATTCTGCCCATGCAACTCTCCTTTGAGCCTGAAGAATGCTGGACAAAAAACTCTTGGCTTAAATAACATCTGATTTTCCTAGAAGGAATTACATAATTACATGCAAAAATTACAGTACTGAATTAGATTGATTGGGGAAATTGAAACTAAATTGGTGGCACATCTGAATTGTAGCTTACTTTCAAAGAAAATATAGTTTTATGATTTTCACTTCTCTGCAGTAAAACAAACAAATGGCCTAAGGCAGTAGTGTCAAGAAAAAATTGTATGGCTTTAATGAATTCGTAGCGATCACTTCTAATGAACTCATTTTGCTAGGTATACAGGATAATTGCTGTTTAGGGCTTAGACATAGTTTCAACCTACCTCACTGGGCTGTTGTAAAGGTTAAGATTTTTTAAGTCATTCTAGAAATATGAGTTGTTATTGTTCTTTGAATGAGATTTTACTTTTAAAGGCCCTCTTTGTGTGCATAGAAAAAGTATTTTAGTGTAAGCTTGGGGTTATCTAAGATTAATGATCCCTGAGTTCTCTTTTGTCCTTCCTCCAGTATATGGTCCCTCCTTTTGTAGGAAAGGCTTGGTCCTACAAAAGGGTAGAAAGGTTTGGTCAGAATGCAATGAAAATCAGTTTATCTTTATTCCCAGACAAAACCTATAATTAAAGTGCAGACATCAAATAAACATGATTTAAAAAGAACAGGACATTCCCAAGGGTAAACCATGCCAATTTGCCCAAGCAGTGATGAAGTAGGGCCGGGAAGGAAGTGAAGAAGAGATAAACTAGGAGATTCCAGGAGTGCTAGCCATCAGGACAACAGCAAAAATTTTTTGTGGTCAGGTCACTATTTAAGCTGTTCAATAAGCTAGACAGTACTTCAGTTACTCAATTTGGAATTGCAGTTATACTTGCAATTGTTTGATTTCTGACATTGTTTCATGTTTGTATCCTAAAGGCCTTTTACCCTAAAGAACTCCAAAACTCCCCAGTATCATGTTCATATCACAAAATTAAAGAGATTTTCTTTGCAATTCCTACCTATGAACTTGTTCTTTGTCTAAAAACAATTTACATCTATGGGTTACTCAGATTTTTGGCTATATAAGCAAGTAGGGATCATAATAAACTAAAAATAAATATAATAAATATTTTGTCAGTTTAAGGGCTTAAGGAAAAATTCCAATTGCAAATGTATCCATATAGGCATTTTCCTCTTTGTTAGCCAGGATCCTATTGGCTGTTAACAAGCATGTTGAATATTTAGGTTATTGTAATATTAGAAAGCCAATGGTTTTCTGAAAGTAGGTCAGACTTTGTTCTCCCATTCAATGACTCTCCTCTCTCCTTAATCCAACAAAGAGATTAGGAAAAAATAAGAAGATACATACTTTAGGGGGTAATAGAAATATATACCAAAAAAAATCCAAGAATAGATGATTAATGATATATAAAGTCTTATAGCTCATTATATGTGTGAACATAGATTTGTTTTTTTTTTCTTTTTGTTTGTTTGTTTGTTGTTCCTTTGGCAGAACTGCCAGGCAATTTGCTTTTCTTTTTGTGAATATCAACGTTACATCTGAACCTCATGAAGTTTCTGCCCTCTGGTTCCTGTGGTATGTGAAGCAGTGTGGGGGCACAACTAGAATATTTTCTGTCAGCAATGGGGGTCAGGTATGCATTCTTACATTTAAGTGTAACTTTGTGACAGATTGACATTGGTATCTTAATGACTGTCTTAATAATTTAGTGAATGAGTAAATGATTGGTTGAAAATTCTATTGAGTGCTTTTTCAAAAGTCATTTCTTATTTTCATTTTCATTACTGAAAAGAAAAATTTAAATATTAAAAGATGTTTTCCCCTTTGAGATCAATGTCTTTTAAAAATTAGAGGGATGTACTTCAATCAATCCAGCTTTGCTTAATTCTGGAATGTATTTTCTCTCACTCTATTATGATGATGTAGTATTGTGAAAAACTTGGCCTTGGAACCAGGAAAACCTGAATTCACTTCCTGCCTGGAACATTTTGGCTTTGTGACCCTGATCTAATCTCTCAGTGCTCAAAACAACTAGGTCTCAACCTCAATTATACAAGACTTTCCTTACTTAGAAGTCCAGTATACCAAATAATATCCTAATCTCCTTTATAACCTGTTATGTTATCTTCCATAGTTAATTTAAAGGAAGACTGTGAACTCAAATTGTGTCTTTAATTTCCTAGTTAACCCCTGCCATGAATTCATATATATATATGGAGATATATTTAGCCTCAACAACTCTTGGCATAACCAATAAATATGCACCTAATGCCCATCCAAAATGGTTGTACCTGTTTAAAGTAAAAAATATTCAATTCATTTCCCAAAATAGTTTATGAATAAAGTGTGGGTCGTGCCTTACTCTGAGGGCCTTTTCTATGAAATGAATAGATGAGTGTGGGTACTAAGGTATGAATATGTACCCTTCAAGTTATTTCTGTACTTTATGGATGGAAGCTTGCAAGTGGTCTTGGACCTCAAGAAATTCAGAACTGGTTGGAAAACAAGTTGAACCCACATGAAATTATTTCATACTTATGTGGTCAAAAAAATTATCTGATTTCTTTTTCTTACCAGTAAAGCCAACAATTCAACATTTTAAACATCAGAACAAACAAGAGAAATTAATAATATCTTCATAATTGTAATTTGGAGAAGGAAAACAATAGTGATTACTGCTGGTCTTTCAATTTTGAATCAGCATCCTAGTTGCAAATACTCCATGTGATTCTGACTTAATCCTTTCCCTATCCAAGTATAATAAATATAATGACCTTATGTTTGCTGGACTTGAAATCAGGAAGAATCATCTTTCTGAGTTCAAACTGAGACTCAGACCTAGCTATGTGGCAAGTAACTTGACTCAAGAGTGTCTCAAAAGAAAATGACAAATCTCTCCATATCTTTGCTAAGAAAATCCCTTATAGGTTCATAAAGAACTGGACACAATTGTAATGACTGAACAATACTTTTTGATACTAGATAATTACAACTTCATTGCCTTTTCAAAATCAACCCCATTGGTTTCCTTAATTCTTATTAAAGGCATTTGATTTTCTATATTTGTAGGTTTAAGCTATTTTTTTGTGATAGCAAGATGTGATGATAAAAATATATAGAACCATAAGGTCTGTGGCCATGTTAAATGAGTAAATGAGTCAAAACGGTTGAAAACTTTTAATTCAGTCAATTCCATCAAAATATTGCCTAAGAAATGAAAAAAATCAGATGCAGTTCCCTTTAGGTTACCATATTAGTAAAACTTTCATCTCAGGTTATTATGTATATAGAACACTGGACCCCCTCATCAGGAGGTTAAGTAGTATAGTCCTATCTTAGATATTTAGTAGCTATGTGACTTAGAGCAAATCATTTAACTTCTCAGCCTCAGTTCCCTCATCTAAAAAAAATGGGGATGATCACGATATTTTCTGTAAATACTTTTCACTTAAGGCAATAGTGTACTGAAAGAGTTCTTTCTCTATTAATGTTTTTTTCATTGTTTTGTCATGCAAATAAAATTAAATCAGAAGAGACTTGAGGGAAAGGACAAGTATATATAAGGCCTATTGCATGCCAGGCATTGGGCCAAGTGTTTCACAATTCTAATTTGATTCTCATAACAAGTGACACGTAGGTGCTGTTTATCCCCATTCTACAGTTGAGGAAACTGAGGCAGGCAATGGTTAAATGACTTAATAGGGACACACAGCTAGTATATTTCTGAGAACAGATTTAGACTCAGTTCTTCATGAGTCCATGTACCACTTAATTCTTGCCTTCCTGCAAATGATATTAATCCAGATAGATGTTGGAAAAAGTTAACTGTTTCTAACCAGATGAGTCATCTAGACAACTAATTGTCACTAAAGACATAAAACATCAAAAAAATTCCCTTATGCCTATGTCTTAGTAGATGGTTTTCATGAATAATTATGGGTAAATATATTCATTTCCATGGTATCCATATTTGTGGTGATTTATTTCTTTGAAAAAGCCTTTAGTCATAGAGTGAAACATTCCATAGAGGTAGCTACACCAACCAAAGTATTTTTAATATGTATGTTTTGACTTTTTTCCTTTTATTTTCTTTCCCATCTCTCTTGCCTCTCTTAGGAAAGGAAGTTTATTGGTGGCTCAGGTCAAGTTAGTGAAAAGATCATGGAACTTCTTGGAGAACGAGTGAAATTGGAGAAGCCTGTATGCTCTATTGATCAGACAGGTGATAATGTCATTGTGGAGACAACAACCCATGACAAATATGAGGTAATTTCATTCAAACAAAAGGAATATATTTAATGGGTGATGCAGCTTTAAAATAAAATTAATAAGCTTTCTAAAACATCTTTGCAACTTTCTTTACTGTTTAATTGATACTACATTGTATCTTTTTCATCATTTCCATTAGTACCTGTCATTATTCTTTCTTGTTTATGTTTTATTTTCACCAGTAGTCTTATTTTAGACGTTAGTACTTCCTGCTCTCTATTAATTGAAAATTAATTCATTGAATTGAATTGAAAATTAAAAAATGTAAATGATTGTTTCTACCTTTTCACAAAAGGCTGCAGTCATGGTTAAGTTGATGTCATATGTGTGTTTTAGTGCAGATATGTAATCAGTGCCATACCTCCAATCTTGACTTGCAAGATCCACTTTCAACCAGAACTTCCATCAGAAAGAAACCAGTTAATTCAGCGTCTTCCAATGGGGGCCATCATTAAATGTGTGATGTATTACAAGGAAGCCTTTTGGAAAAAGAAGAGTAGGTTGCTTTTATTCATAATATAACTCAAATTAAATTGAATACTACATTGTGCTAAGAGCCAATGTATACACTGGACATAATATTTTTTTTAATTCATATAAAGGATCAAAATAAACTAGCTCCCTTGATTTCATGAAGGAATCCCATTAATAACTACAGTGTCCTACATACATGTAGAGGTTACTTAATAAATGTTTATTGAATAAATTGAAATGAATTATGAAATAAAAGGTTGAGAGTGTCATCAATCTTTTCAGAACTAGTAAAGTAAAACAATCTTGTTTCAAATCTAGTATTTAGGTTTGAAATAGATTTCTTGATTAAGTTTTCTTCCCCATTCTTTTACCAATAGACCAACATGGAGAATATACTAGTGCTCTAGAACTGTGACATTGTTCATGGCATACATTGGACAGGAATGTTTCTGAACAAGGAGAAAAAATATTTTTCCTCCTTAGGGCAGAACTTTTCCATGAAGTCTGGGATTTGTACTTAAGAGATTAAGTTGCAGGTTTAAGAAAATCAGACTTTACTATGTCTTTAGCAAATTATGATTATGTGTAATTATTCAGAACATGTCCATTTCTGGTCATTTGCCATCATTGTATTTTATTTTTCTTTCCAATAAGATTATTGTGGCTGCATACTCATTGAAGATGATGAATCTCCAATTTCAATCACCTTGGATGACAGCAAACCAGATGGATCTGTACCTGCCATAATGGGGTAATAGAGAATTTAAAATGTTTTATTTTTAGAATTAGAAAACTTTGTTGAGAAGTTTTATTTATTATGAAATACAATTAATAATACAAAGCTCAATTTGCAAAGGAAAACTTAGGACTTTAGAATTACTTCATTTTAATTCCACAAACATTTATTAAGTGCATACTGCAAGCTAGGCATTGTGCTAGGACCTAGGGACACAAAAACAAAGACAAATCAAAGTAGATTTATACAAAGGAATTTGTTGAGGGAGAACAATATCAACTGGGTGTGGGATGTAAATCAGAAAAGGTCTTATATATTATAGGAGGTGGCATTTGAGATGAACTTTAATGGATCTAGAAATTCATAAAGAGGCAGAGGTGGAGTTAGGAACATTTCAGGGATGAAGGCGGAAAATGGAATATCACATTTGGGGAGGATAGGCTAGTTTGGTTGGATGATTCTGCAGAGTGCAGAAAGGGGAAGTACTAGAGAATCATTCAAAAAAGGTAGGTTAATGCTAAATTAAAAAGAGCTTAAATTCAAAACAGAGGAGTTTCTCATTGATTCTGGTGGTAATAGAGAGTCTCTGTAGTTTATTATTCAGGGAAAATAGACATATACTTAAAGAATGTCAGTTTTGCAACCATGTGTAGAGAAGATGGATTGGGGGAGACTAGCAGAAAATGACCAATTTGGAGACTATTATAAAAATGCAGGAGAGATAGAGAGATCCTGAACAAGGCTACTGACTGTGTAACTAGAAAGGAGTAGATGTGGAAATAACAAGATTTGACTGTTGATTGGATTTAGGCAGTTAAGGGGAAAAACCCAAAGGAGTTTATATTTGATCTTAGAAGAAATATGAATCCATTAGAGTTTAGATAATGGGGGAGATGGCATGGTGAGAAATTCACTTAGGAATTAGAAATCTTCACTTAGAAAATTCATTAGGAAAATTGCTTTAGTAAAATCATGTTGTTAGCTGTGGGGAGGATGAATTGTAGCAATGACAAGAAGCAGGGAGATCAATTAAGAAGCTGTACAATAGAGGAATGGTGATGAGAGACCTGCAATAAGATAATGGTTATATGGGTATAAAGAAAGGGGTAAATAAAAGTCATTTTATAAATAGAAAGTACAAGATATGGCAGTTATCTGGATATATGGAGTGATTAAGAGGGGACCGTTAAGTATGACATTGAGATTGCAGACCTGAGAGACTGTAAATAGGAAGGTGCTGGGGGAAAGATAATGAGTTATATTTTGAACATACTGAGCTTGAAATATTTATGGGACATTCTATTCCACACATCCAGAAGGCAACTAGTAATGTGAACTGGATCTCACATGGAAGACTAAGACTAAGTATGAAGATCTGTATAGAGATGCTAATTGAGCTTAACATGGTAGCAAATGAGGTTGTGAAGTGAAAGTATAGAAAGGAAAGAATATACCCAGGATAGAGTCTTGGGAAGCACCCACAATTAGTGAACATGACATGGATGTTAATCAAAAGATCCAGAAGTCATCAGACAAGCAAGAGGGAGCAACAATAAATAATGATGTCATAAAACTCTGCCAAGAAGAGAGTATTCACAAATTTAGGATAATCCACATTGTCAGATGTTTAAGAGAGGCCAATCAGGTAGGATAAAGACTGAGAAAAGGGATTGGTCATTGGTCACCTGCAAGGAATAACTTTAATCGAGTAACAGGATCAAAAGCTATATTACAGAGGATTTAGAAGAGAGGGAAAGAGGGGAAGTAAAGACATGGAGATATTGGACTTTTTGATCATTCAGGAATCAGTATAGGACCTTTTCACACAAAGTATTGATTTTTCTTGTATTGGGATTTCTAGTAAAAAATAATTTCTAATAAAAATAAAGGGAAATTAGGATTCTGTTATTTTTTTCCTACTTGTTAATGTTAATTGTGCAGTTTCCAGAAAAAAAAGTGTATATTTTGTACTGATACGTATTCTTGGATAAAGTTGCCCAATAGAGGAGGTGAGGAATATTTGTCCTTCCTTTTGCACTGAGTGTATGTAACACAACACAACACACAGCAGCTTCAGATTAGAGACTCTAGCCTGAGGAGGAAGGGAAATACTGATTGAAATTAAGCTGGGAAATGGATAGCTCTCCATATAATAGTGTGGAGCCTCTAAGATTTACCTTGTTTCAGGCTCTCAAAGGCTTATTTTTCTGTACACCAAAAGTATTTATGTAGAAGGAGCCTGCTTGTGACATCATATAATCAAGATCACATCTTCTATATCAGCCAGATAATCCTTCAAGGATCAAAGGGTTCAGTTTTTGTTTGTTTGTTTTTGCCAGGTCCCTCAGAGATACATAAGATAGAGGTGGATTTAGAAATTAAAGATGAAAGCTTCATGGACTCCAAGAGCTCTTTATTTAGTTGAGTTCTGGCTGTGATGTTTTCTATTTGTCACTAACAACTCTGGACCTAAATTCCTCATCTCTAAAATGAAAGGGTCAGACTTTATGGCTCATAGCATCCCTTCCAACTCTGAATCAGTGATTCTACCTAGAATCATAGTGGTTTGTCTGAGTGTTCCAAAACTTCCATGAAATTATTAAAAGTGAAATGAGCAGAACTAATTGTATACAGTAACAGCAATATTTTTTTAAAATAATGACTAGGTAAGTAAGCCAATTTTGACTGTTATGTCCTTATAAAGGACATAAAAAAGATATTCTTGGAATTCAGAGAAAGAACTGATAAATAGAGGTATATTTATATATGCAAAATACATACTTACATTTATGTGTAAATATGTATATATACATATATATGTGTATATGCATATATGCACACATATATACACACAGCAGTTGGTGTCTAAGGTCATCTTAGATCAGAGGGTAAAGGAAGAAAGAAAGGAAGGGAAGAAAAAAATTTATGAGATAGCTTTATTATTTATTTAAAAAGGAATACCAAGTTGTACATGTTAGTTTTGCAGTTTCATATGCAGACATCCTTTTATTGTAAACATCTTATAAAATATTATATTAATTATTATAATATAAAATATATAAATATAAATGTTATAGAGCTGCTTGTTTTATCCACATATTAAACATTTAATAATTTTTTTTCTTAACAGGTTTATCCTTGCCAGGAAGGCTCATCAACTTGCTGTCATTAGTAAAGAGCTAAGGTAAGAGTTGAATTTTAAAAAATCTATTAAAACAAGGCATTGGTTGCATTTTGTTATTCAGATCTGTGAAAGAGAATCCCCCCTTTTAGATGACTCCCTCTAATTCCACAAATCAGCAACTGTTCTATGATTTAAAGTAATGAGAAGTGCTATGACACTCACTAAAATATGGGAGAACTAGATGCATGTCTTTTCTCTGATAAATACTGGTTGTGTGACCTTGAGCAAATCATTTCTTAAAATGTCAACTTCATTTTAACTGGGTTAGTTTGGAGAGTTTCCATGATAAAAATGATGAATAAATCATGAACTGACTCTTAAAGTTAGAAGAGAATACCTTAGAAAACATCTAATGCAAACTTCTCAGTACAGAAATGTCCTCTAATGTAGACTATAAGATTGAGAAGCAGAGTAATGAAAGGGGAACTTAAAATTGACAGATTCAGTCTTATCTATTCCAAATAATCAGTTGCTGTAGGAAAAACATCTCAATCCTGTTAGTTTCAGTTTCCTCATCTTTAAAATGGCAATGGTAATACTTATACTACTTACCTCAAAGACTTGTGAGAAAAGTACTTTGTAACCATTAATTCACTATAGAAATATGCTTTGTAATGTGTATTTTTGTAAGCAAGTGCACCCATTGCCATTCAAATCTGTATGGGTATCTAGTCAAACATTATGAGTGATTGTTTTAGTTGTTGACCAATTTAAGGTTTTCTTGAATGATTTGCCATTTCCCAGCTCATTGTACAGCTGAGGAAACTAAAGCATACAGAGTCAAATGACTTGCCCAGTCTCACACAGCTAAGAAGTGTGTGAGGCCAGATTTGAACTCATTAGGGTATCTTCCTGACTCCAGACCCTGCTTTCAAACCACTAGGTGGACAGGGACCTAGTTGTCCATTTACAACTGATTATCATACATAAATTATAACTTTATGTCTAAAACCATACATTAACTTTGAAAGAGTAGATTTGTCCAAGTAAGGAAGTTGATTTTGAAAATTTCAATTAATAAAAATATAATTTTGAAGAGAACTAATAGGAATTAAAGTGTCTAATTAAACTTTGACTTGAAATTATTATAATGAACTTAGTCATAGAAGAGGTTTTGGAAAGGACTTGCAAGAGATATAGGCTTTAAGAAGGTTGTTTTTGATAAGCTATAAAATAATGAAAAGCTGTAGTAATGATTTTCCTTTCTGGCAGTGAGTTGTTTATTTTACTTAAGTCAGAAGTTTGATGGTATAAAATGGCTCTAATATAAATAATTATCTGAACTTACATAGTTTCTAGAAGATTAGCTTATTTGAAAATGATTTTTGTAAATGTAAGCCAAACAATATCTAATAATTAGTTACATCCACAGATGTTTTCAATTAGAAAGCTGGTTCTTTACTTTAAAAAATGTCTTGAATGTCCTAGGACAAAACATTCTCAGTGCTTTTCCTTAAAAGGTAAAAATAACAGACTTTAAAGCTTCAAGATGCAAATAACTTTAGAAAAAGAAGTTGGTTTACCTGCAGTTTCCTGAGACACATGTCTGACCATGTCACTTCCTGACTCAAAATCCCCAGTAGCTCCCTATTACCTCAGTATATAATATACATATTATATGCATGTACATGACAGAACATTTACAGGACATAAATGCCTTTGCTTTCCAGTCTGGCCCTAACCCACCATTCTGACTTTATCAACATTACTCCATTTATACACATTTCATTTTTAGTAGACTTGGCTCACTTAGTGTTCTGTCTAAATGGGTCTCCGTATCCAAACACTGTCTTTCCTCTGTACTTGGAGAACATTCTTTCTTCAGTGCTCCCTTGCTTGTCCAGTGTTCAGCTCAGGCACCACCTTCCACAGGAAGCTGTTCTGAATCCTCCAAGATATTGGTGATGATCTGTCGCCTCTTTACTTCATATGTCTAACCTGTAAGTGTTTGGAGGGTCTACGGGAGACCAAGCAGAACTCAGAAAGGCTTTGGGTCCATGTTGTATGAAGATTGGCTGCAACCATCAGGCTATTTTGAATATCTTACTGAAGAGGAGGATATTTGGAAGTTAGAGTGAGTGGCAAAGTGAGTGTCAGTGATAAAGATGAAGAAGAGCTCATTCTAATTAGGGAATACACTATGCATAGGGCTAGAAAATTGATTTTGACATTCAGGAAACATCTGTTCTTTTTTCTTTCTCATTTAGAACAAAATAAACAGTTTTACTTTATACAAGGGTGGTAGTAAACATTTAATTGTTTTTACAATATGCCTACTCTTTTCAAGTGTTCATGGGACATCTAGGATTCTTGTATGTAACCCTTAAAACTTTAAATAAATTGTTTTGATTAAAGAAGGTTGAGTTGCACAGTGACATCTGATCAGTATCTAATGTGATTCACTTTTTTTTGGATTTCTGTCCATATTCCTTTTTTACATTATTATAATCATTGGGCATATTTTCATGTTGAGTCAATTTAACTCTACATCAGTTAACACAGAACTTTGTGTGTTACTCTGAATTCATGTTAATTTATTTTTTGTAGTTTTTGCCTTTTCATCTTTTTTAATAGATTTTTACTTTCAAAATATATGCAGTTTTCAACATTTACCTTTGAAAAACCTTGTGTTCCAAATTGTTTCTCCCTCCTCTCCTCCCACCCCCTCTCTTAGACAGCAAATAATCCAATATATGTTAAATATATTCAGTTCTTCTAGACGTATTTCCACATTTATCACACTGCACAAGAAAAATCAAATCAAATATGAAAAAAATGAGAAGGAAAACAAAGCAAGCAACCAACCACCAAAAGAGAAATACTATGCTGTGATCCACATTCATTCCCCATAATCCTCTCTCTGGATGCAGATGTCTTTCTTCATCACAAGTTCATTGGAATTGGCCTAAATAATTTCATTGCCAATAAGAGCTACGTTCATCAGAGTTGATCATCACATAATCTTGTTGTTAATGTGTACATTGTTCTCCTAGTTCTGTTCATTTCACTTAGCATCAGTCATGTAAGTCTCTCTAGGACTTTATGAGATCCTCCTACTGATTGTTTCTTACAGAACAATAATATTCCATAACATTCATATACTATATCTTATTCAGCCATTCCCCAACTGATGAGCATCTACAGTTTCCATTTTCTTGCCACTACAAAAAGGGCTGCTTTTATAGCTTTTTACATGGATCCTCATGATCTCTTTGAGATATACCCTCAATAGAGACACTGCTAGATCAAAGGGTATGAATAGTTTAATAGCCCTTTGGGCACAGTTCTATTATTTTTGTGATCAAATCTCCCCTGCAAACAAACATTTTTTTTTCCTACCTTGACCTCAAATCTAGGCATGAGTTAAAAATATTTATTACCTGCATACTAATTTAATTGTATTTTCAATATTATATTTATTAGCATAAAATCTTCCTGAAAGTAGAGATATTTATTTCTCTCCCTTAATACCTGACTTATTAGTCTACAAGTAATAAGTCCATAATAAATTTTTGTCCTGTTGAATTGGGCAGATCATTTAAGTCTGTGACTTATTTTTTTCATAACTATTTTCAAAGGAAAAAGTCCCTTCTTGCTGAAATATTCTATGATTCAGACTTTTTCTGAGCTCTGAGAATGTTGTATAGTAGGAAAATTTTCATAAAATGCTATGATTTGTGCTTGAGGGGTGATTCTGAGACCTTACTTTTTTTTCAACAAGACAGAAGGAACAGAATTGGTACTGTAGCTTCATGATTTTTGAATTGTGACTTGTGAAATTAACGGTTAAATAAGTAATTCCCTTAAGAAACAAATCTCCACAGCTCTTGTGATTTCAAATCCCTGCCTGATGTTTTATGCCATTTCTCAGGGATATTCTCTGTCTCTCTGTCTCTCTCCTTCCCTCTCCCTCCCTCTTTCTCTCTCTCTCTCCCTCTCTTCTCATATATCCTTCCTTCCTTTCTTTTCCCCCTTAAACCTTCTGTAATACACTATTGGAATCTGTTTTATAAGTTTGTATCTCATAATTTTAAATTCTACTCCTGTCTCACAAGGATATTTTACGTACTTTATGCCCAAGCCAGAGTTTGGAGAATAGGAGGAAACTCATTGAAGATAATACTGTCACCATTCATCACTCTAACATTCCTATAGCCCCATACAGAGAAAGCCAATAGAACTCATAGAACTCACTCTTCCAGATCCCTTAAGAGTGTACATGGCCTTCTTCACATACCATTAGGTACTCAAAGGAAGGGATAATTCTTGAAATCTTAATGTGATATTTTTAGGACAAGTAATAAGATATTCTACATTATTTAACAATATAAATTATGGAAATTGGCACACCTAGAGATAGTCTAGATTGAAAATATAAATAAGTTTAAGAATAATTAAATTTGTGATAGATCCATAATGGATTCTAAAGGGAATCTAGAGAAAATGGACATATGAGCTTTAATACCTTGAAGTGACATTGTCGCAATTGGCTTTATAACCCTGGACAAACTTTCCTTTGTATGTACCTCAAAACAGAATCCTAGATTGTGAGTTAAAATAATGGTTTGGCTAAGTCTGTTATTTATTATACATTAGAAATACTAATCAAATATTAATTAAACCTTATATATTTATTATTTCAGACAAGAATGAAAGATAATCTCATTATAAACTATACAACTTCAATAACTTTTAGGGCATATAACTCCTTGTCCAGAAAAGTGACTTAGAATCAATACTTGAACTTTCTTGTGGTTTTCTCTACTGTCTAAAGTTAATAATGTTTTATAGGTTAATATTGAAGTCAGTAATGCAGAAAGAAAAAGCCCAAGGCCTAAGTATCATCAAATTAAATGAGAATTTTCAGTATCATGCAGTAGTTTTAATTATAATATTTTAATTTAATAATTAGCTGTCCATTAAATGCAGATTTGGATGCTTTTGAATATATAATATATATATATATATTTATATATATGAATTACTGCTTCGATTCTGTAACTAAGTTATTAGAGTTTAAAGTTTATCTGTATGTCTCTTTCAGGAAGAGGAAAATCTGTGAACTATATGCAAAAGTGTTGGGGTCACAAGAAGCTTTGCAAGTAAGCAATTATCTTCAAATGGTTATACTGTTCTCCTTGATTTAGTTGCTAAAACAATGCAAATGTTAATTTCCCAGTAAGTTTATGAGAATTAATTGAAAGGGGTTTGTTTTAAGTTTGAAGATTTGTGTTAGCAATTAAATTAAATTTTAAAAATTAAAGTTTTCAAGTGCTAAAAGTGTCCAATTCATTAAAGCTTTAATTGGATACATGCCCATTGATTCTTTAAACTTCAGCACTTTTAGTTATTGATGCAAAGGATAGGTAGTTTAGTGGTTCCAAGAGGAGAAAGTTGTTTTTTCACCTAGTTCTTAATTCTACATTATTTTCTTACATGCATTTGATTATCACTTCTTCCCAATGAACAGTGTTACTGTAGTTACCAAGATTCACAATGTAGATGTCATATTTATCTCTTCAAACTCTGTCACACCCATCTCTAATCTCTTGTCAAGTTCTCTTGATTATACTTTTTCAACATGTTTCACATATGCCCCCTCTTCTCCTTTCTTATTTCTCTAATATAATCAGCTCAAAAGATACATAAGATTATCCCTGCTTTTTTCTATAAAAAATTTTAAATATGGGATGATCACTCCCTTCCAAGATTACCTTCAGCAAAATTAGTTCCTCCTCTAATAGTGAGAAGCAGATCCAGAAGAATAATTTCCTTTTTATGGCTTCTCTGCTTTTCAAAAGATGAAATCATCCTTGAGGCAAGCCAAAACAATCATTTAATTTCTCTTCTTTTGGCAGAGAGATATACAGATGATTAAAATCACTTCTCACTATTATAATCACATTTCTCTGTTGTCAGTATTTGATTTGTTTCTGGAACTCCTAAGCTGTTCAGTCCTTCTGCCTAGATTTTCTGTATTGTATATTACAATGATACCATCAAGTCTGTTGACCCAAATGCCACCCCATTCCCAAATACTTTCTTTCTCTGATTTCTTCATATTGGAAAAGCTTCTTGATCCATACCCCAATTCTCCTGACTCTCTTCTACATACATATGCTTTTTTAGAATTGCTATTTTGAATAAGATATGTCCTTTAAAATACTCTTCTTGTCATTCCTAACACACACACACACACACACACACACACACACACACACACACACACAGAGAGAGAAATAGCTATAAAATTAAATTTATTGCTATCTAAATATAAATTCACATCTTCTAATACTGAGTCTATAATATCATCTTACTAAGACTACAGTATGTGTAAAACTTAAATATTCATTCTTCTTTCATCTAGTATATAGTAGATCTAGATCCTTATCATTGGATAATACAAAATATTGTAGTGGGTTTTGTTGTTCTTGCTATTGGGAATAGATTCTTTGTTTTCCTTCATTTCACTTTTCAGTGAAATGTTTTCAGCTTTGTTTTCACTTTGTATCATTTCCTATGAATCTTATAGCCACTTCATTATGAGGAGAAGAACTGGTGTGAAGATCAATACTCTGGAGGCTGCTACACAGCCTACTTCCCTCCAGGGACCATGACTCAGTATGGAAGGTACAAATAAACTACTTTTCTTTTAGAAAAGCCAAAGGGTTAACTTCTGAATAGATAAAATAAAGACAAAAGTAGAAAGTCAATCAAAGACCTTATGATTTTAGTGAACCAGCAATATGTAAATCTTTAAATGTCTGGTTACCAATTTTTATCTCGTTTTATAAAACAATCAAGGTACAGTCAAATACTAGTTTTCTTGTTTTTTATTGGGAAATAGGTATCCAACTGAAGATGAAACAAATAATTTTTTCATAAAATTAAAATGATATACAATCAAATAACTTGTGAACAGAACCATCACAGCAGCAAAATAACCCAAGATGACAAAATATTAACTTCAGGGAGGACAGCCAGTCAGCAAAAGAACTATAAGAAGTCAAGGAATATAGGAAAGCAAGAGAGCCTCAAGAAAAGAGAAGAAAGTAGTTGAATTCCTACTTTGCCCATCCTTCTTATTTATTCTCTTAGCCAAGAAACCTTTTCACATGCAAAATATTTTGCCTGCCCATAGTTACCATGAGATGACCTTTGATTTAATAGAATACCAGTAGTCACTTCCTTTGCCAAAGTTGTCACCTTAACTTTCTTATTTCCCCCTTCATGTTTCCTATATTCACCTCAATATCTTTTATTACTTTTCCCTTCTTCACCACAAACCTTGACAATAGGGCATTTTAAAGAGATTGTCATCTTAAAAAGAGGGAAAACCCTTTATTATTGATTGTTATAAAGAGTTCCTTATTGGCACAAAACATCCATGATTTGGTCTAAGAATTAAGAGAAGAAATTTATCTCACTAAAATAATACTTGTTGAAAAGAAATAAATTCATTTTTTAAAATTTCTATAACACATTTATGACTATTCATGGAGTGAGTTTTGTCTCTAGCTGCTTAATAATTTGATCTTTGCCTGATTAAGTGCTTTCATTTCTAGCTGAAAACCAGGAAATTTGTTTTTGTTCGTTTGTTTTTAATAATTGACCATATCCCCCTATCTTCATTGTAAATGCATTACTTGGCTCTTGTAATCTACCCAGGATACTCTTTGATTTTTCATATTCACTTTGAAGGGTTATCCGTCAGCCAGTTGACAGGATTTATTTTGCTGGGACAGAGACAGCAACTTCTTGGAGTGGATACATGGAAGGAGCAGTGGAAGCTGGAGAAAGAGCAGCTAGAGAGGTACGTTCTGGACAAAGTAGAATAATGGATTTTAAATAATTCTAATGTTAGTTTACATATCATACATAGCATTTGTTAATTTATAAGATACTTTCCTTAAAACAGCCTGTTGTGCATATCTTGTATGGCTATTTCCCAAATGAGAAAACTGAGGTGCAGAGAGTTTGTGACTCACCCAAAATCACAGAAATAGGTAAATCAAAGAAACAGGATTCAAACTCAGGTCCCCATTTCTACTTTTCACCATTATATTTATGCAGTTTTTGAGTAGAGAAAGGACATGGGTAGAGTAAATTATCTTTGAGAGAAAGAGGAATCTCTCTTCTCCATAACCCAGAAAGAAGGAGAAAATGGATTATGGCATAGAGAGGTTTTATTGTATAGAAGTAATTGACAGAGGAAGTTTTATGTTGCCTTAATCTTTCAGTGAAATAGGAAATAAAAGTTGCCTATTTGGAGAAATGAAATGGATTTAAAATGTAGATATTGGTTTGAAAGAATAGAAAGTTTTTAGGATGTCTGTGTGAAGTGGACATGTGTGAGATGTTGTTCTGATGGGGATGATAGCCCCTTTAAGATTCCTTGTCTGATCTCCAACTTCCTTTGTGACTGACCTTTGATTTACAAGATCTGGTCAAAACCACCCTTTTGTGTTCCATGGGGAGAGATTCGTATTTGAGCTGGTTTGGGCTGTACCCAGCCCCCATCAGATCTGAGCTGGCTTGGATTTTCTCAACCTCCAACTATCTGCTCAAGTTTCCCCAAAACAGTTTCTTCCTTTTCTGAAAAGCCCGCCAAGAATTTGCCTACTATTTGCCTACTGACCTATGCTTCTTAAAGCAAATAAAGGAGTCAAGGCGGAATCATCCCTTGGCAGAGAGTTGAAAGATGCCAGCAACCATGCACAGACTCTCTGTCCCGCTGTTTCTGGTGTATTTCTTCCTCTATGTAATGCCTTTTACTAACCAGACTTTAACCTTGTTTCCAAACCCTGCAATAAACCTTTTTTATCAATCTAGGTTTTTGGGCCTATAAATTCATTTACAGGGGACTCTCGCCACCGCTAGACCTCATTTAACTGTGTATCCTTGCGCCAAATCCAAAGGGGTTGCAGGGGAGCTCCATTTGACTCCCTGTACCCCAATCCTGCCACTAGACCTCAATTAATCCTAATTTAATGAGGTATAGACCTCATTATTAGGTATATACCTCATCAGTTCTATAGCTAGTTTCTTCCAAACTGCTTTCCAATTTTCCCAGGAATTTTTATCAAGTAAGTTCTTGGCCCAAAAGTTTGGATGACTGCATTAATAAACACAAGATCACTGTGATTATTCACTGCTATGTATTATGAGTATTAGATCCCTAATAATAATACATGATAATAGATCATATTTTGCTCAGTATAATACATCATAATTATTATCTATTATATATTAGATCCCTAATAAAAATACAGATCCTTGCTTCTCTAGCACCAGGACCTCTGGGATGCTAGTGCTTTTCCTCTCCCTGGGACTGCAACCTGGAACTGATTATAGGATTCCTGCACCCACTGCCCATAGAGGGTTTCTTATAATAGTCTTCTGATCAATTGTCCGATTCCCTTTAGGAGCTCTGGAAGTTGCTGCCTCAGATTCAGTTACTCCCAGAGCTTGCTGCTGTATTGTGTTGGATGTGGCTCCCACTGCTTGCCTTGTTCAGGCGTGCAGGCCTCACGGCTGTCTTGTGCCAAGGCCTTGTAACATGACTGTTGGTTGGGGTCTGGAAGCCTCACTAAGGGTTTTCTCTAGAGCTCACATCCTGCTGCTCAACTTGCTGGTGTTTGCTGTACTGGAAGACAGACATTCTGCCAACATTCTAAGTTGTTTTGGGCTGAAAAACCACTTCACTCCATTTTTTTTGTCACTCCTAAATCTATTTGGAAGGTATTATTTTAAATTTATCTGGAGTAGAATTTGGAAGGATTGTGTGAACTTCCCCATCTTGGTTCTGTCTCCTTTTGAACTTCTAAGTTCTCCTAAGCTGGAAAATTGTTTCACCCTGTCCCTTCATTCGATCTGCCACTCTAGAATTTGTTTTGGGACATTATTTTGAAGTTGGTTGGAGCGGAATTTGGGGAGAGATCAGGAAAATCCCTGACTTTACTATACTATCTTAGCTCTGCCTCCAAGGGCAATACATTTTTTTTGGTCATAGTCACCTTATGAAGACTAATCTAATAAGGATTTGTGGACAGAGACAGGGAAGGGGGAATAGTAGGATGGAATAGAGCAAGATTATAGTCTCATTGATAGAAAAAAATATACAAAGTAATTAAACTAGATTATATCTATCTATCTATCTATCTATCTATCTATCTATCTATGTGTATGTGTGTGTGTGTACAAATACATGTACATTTGTTGGTTTATTCATGTATTTATTTGATTACTTATTCATTTATATTTAAATATTGAGTCTTCCAATTTTGCCCAGCTTGGAAATTCAGTTGCTACTCAGGGGTCTGGTTCCAGGAATGATTACTATGGGAGCTGTTAGCTGGTATGTTTCCAACCTGAAAATTTACATTTCCTTAGAACATCTGGACTTTCTGTTCCCAGGGATTTACTACATTAATGTCAAACTTAGTGCAGAAACACTTGCTTGGGTCAACTCTTTATAGATCCAGACTCTCAAATTCAGGAGACTCAATCTTCAATGGTACCTGAAATTACAGTTAGCTCACCACACCCCCAGCCTATGTGATTCTTGAAATAGTGAAATGTAAGCAAAAAATCAGTGATTTCTTTATCACATTTGGGAATGTGCTCAGCCTACAACCAGATCAACTATGATTTAATAAAGAAGTCTGACTTTGGTCACAGTTATACGCTAAAGTGTAGGATTTGGATTTAGGTCTCCTAGTTCCAGGAGAGTTATTCTAGCCCTTATGGTTTGTTGATATAACATTTAAATATTGCTTTATCTAATAAATAACTAGTAAAGTAGAGATATGGTGATTTGCTGATTTGTGGAAATTTAAATACAAATTATATTAAGTGACAAAAATATCAACTATAACAATATTAAAATGGATTCATGTATACTAACAAAAATCACAAGATATTCTGAAGTAATAAAAATACAAATTCATAAGATTGTTTCCCTCATAAATAAAAATAATTTAAAAATAATTTACATACCCTAACCTCATCTTTTTAAACCAGAATTTACATTTATCATGTTTCAGACTATGTTTCAAGTAGGCAGTATAGAAAAGAAATCATTCATTCCTACTGCTGACACTCAACCAGTAAATCACCACAGGCTCCAATTAGGCCTCCAGGCCCATAAAATTCACATAAAGCAAAAATTTCATAAAACTTAGTTGTGAATTTATCATAATATAAATAAACATCTTACATAAATTAGCTTTTGTAACTAGTTCCATTAATCTTATTTAAATTATACAAGAGCTATACTTTTAAACTTTTTAGTAAGACACTGATTTCACCTTTTAAATTAACATCTTCCTGTTTTGCTTTGGTCAGATAACTTTTGCCATGTTAGCAGCAGGGCTTTGTTCTAAATTTAAACTATTTAGACATATTAAATACCAAAAAAAGATTTTTGTTTGCTTCCTGTTGTATGCCCCATCTCATATGTTTGTGTTTGTGTATGCTTGTGTGTACATATAAATCTATAATACTGAAATTGATTTAATTCTTCCCTTTGATTTAAGTCTGCATGTTTTAATCTATGCATTTATTCATATATTTATATCTATATCAGATTATATTGCCTTCTTATCTCTGCCTATTGATATTTTCTTCTTTAAGTTCAAATGCTGTTTTTTTCTATGAAGACTCCCCAGAACCTCCTTGACTGAAAGTAATCTCAATCTTTAGATTTTACAGGAATATTTTATGTTTCTCTTTTGCCTCATCACATTCTTATCTTTTATCAGAATTTTTGTGTATATTGTGCCTTGTCCTTACTTTCTCCAGATTTGGTTGTCACTTTTTTTTGAAGCTAGGGGCTGCCTTGACTCATCTTTGTAACACTAGCCCTTAGTAACTTATGTTTTGTAGGCACTTATACTGAATAAAAGAATGAATTCAGTAATACTTAATAGTATTTCCTTTCAGGTACTGAATGCCTTGGGGAAGGTGGCAAAAAAAGACATTTGGGTACCAGAACCAGAGTCAAAGGTAAGTTTCAATCTTTCTTTTATTTCTTCAACTTCTTATTTCTCTAGCCATCCCTTAAATTTTACCTGTTAACTTCTGGGTTAATTGTATATCTACTGTGAAATATTTTAATGACTTCTCTTTCTTGGATGTACAAGCCTTGCCCAAACTCATCTTGAGACAGCCTGACAGATTTATTCTTATGTTCCTTCCCCCAGGAAGTTCCAGCCCTGACAATCACTACTACCTTCTGGGAGAGAAACTTACCGTCGGTTCCAGGCCTGCTGACGGCTCTTGGAGTATCTTCTTCTATAATTGCCCTCTGTGTGATGATTTGCAAATGCAAGAGCCTTGTACGATAGATTCTAAAATTTCATTTTCATGCTTTCTGCTTCTTCCCAGCACCATCAAAAGGAAAACCTGGAAAAATTAAATGCGGTAACTTTGGACCCTATTTTTGTGCACTGGATTTTACAAGCCAATTTTTTTTTCCTGTCAGTGTTAAAGTCATTCAAAAAAACAGAACAAAACAACAACAAAAATTTGCAATCAATTTCAGTAGGAGCAAGGTCTATCTTATCATTTGTATTGCAGATTAAGTTGTATTCATTGGTAGAATAAAACCATAGTATCAGATTTTGAATTTCAGGAAGTTAAAAGTCTCAAGAGAAAGCTTTTAAAGATCAGATGCTCATAAGAAACAATCACTTTACTTCTATTTCCTGATTCTTCCTTTAAAAAATGAGAGCACTTATGATTTCATAAATAAATTTCTTTTTAACCTTCTCTCTGTAGTGGCTCTATAAGTTAAGGATCAGTCCCATGAAATAATCATCACAGAAAGGAGGCTGGCCTGATGGCCAGATGGCAGGGGTAACTATATGGTTGGGGTCCCTTCTTCCTTCTTCAGGATGGGGGGATATTTATAGAGCCCATTGTTCACAGAGCTTCCTGCAGTGAGCAGGCCTCCTTTTTCTCAATCATTTTAATATGATACTAGAAATAAAAATACTGGATTGCAGTGTGTGTTTAGAACTACATCTTGCATATTTGCTGTGGAGAAGTCCATTCCATTTCTAATGTCCAGAAATTGTTCTGTAATCTGGTCTTTTTTGATGTGTGTGTGTGTGTGTGTGTGTGTGTGTGTGTGTGTGTGTGTGTGTGTGTGTTTGCTGCTGGAGATGTATTTCAAACCTGAGAAGAATGTATTTACTTAGGTATAGTTTAAAGTGTACTAGTTGGTTAGGATAAAGTCTATGAATAGAATCTTGTATTAGTCCAAACCAAGCATTTTTCTAAAGAATATCAATTAATATATTCTTACAGATAAGAGTAGTATGCCCTCCTTTCCCCTCATCCCCTACTACTTAGTACCACATAAAATTTGGGAGAGAATCAATTCAATCTTCATTAGTAAAGCCTATAATGTGGGTTTGGACTAGAATTGAAGCTGGGGCACTATCAGGAGCTTCCCCCCCCCCATTTGTGGTTGTTTTTCACATAGACCAGAGATTATTTCTTTTTTCTTAGTACCACTTTTTGCTATATTATGATTAAATGGCAGTCAAACCAAATATTTTGATGACATTGTTGCTAAAAATTCAAATTGTACTCAAATATAATAACAGATTTTAAAATTTCAGATTGCTATATATTTTCAAAAATAATTCTGAAGGATGTCAAATGTGACCTTATAAATTATTCATCAAAAAGAAAGTAGAAATCAGTTTAAATGAACTGACCTTTTTTATTATTCATTTTACTTTAAATAAAAGGCAAGAAATCAAGTGGATTATAAATGATCTTTATATCCTACAAGATATATCAATCCAATAGTATACATTTCTTCTACATGATGCCATTTTGCTGTCACATTTTTAAAAACTTTCTTAAATTCAAGGCAGTACTTCTAAAACAGAAAGGATGTCTTATTAATATTAATGTGAGAAAGAAGAAGCCATCCAGATAAACAATAATATAAAAAGTAGTTTACAAAATCTGACAAAGTCAATCATGGCAAAGTAATATCTATGTGTAATTTGTTTAGCATAAATAAGTCCAGGGACCAGAATGTTTCACTTTAGTGAATTTTCCAGATTACTGAAGCTTAACCCTTCAGGTGCCAAAACTTAAAATTAACTTTTATCAAGCTCTCAAGTGAATATTGATACATTTTCATATTTTTATTAAACAAAAATTTAGATTTCCCTTGCTTTTTCTAAACATCATTTCTACACCTTCTCAATACCCTCGGAAACTTTTTTCTAAAGGCTTTTGCATTGTGATTCTTCAGCCTTTACTATTTTTGTCATTTGTCATGGTCAGCTTTGCCCTTTTTTCTCAGTTTAACATCCTATCCTTTATAAATTTTTGGTTGCCAAAGAAAATCAGATAAACGACTTATTAAATCCCTACCTTCCTAAAAAACAAAACAAACAAACAAACAAAAAAAAAACACATTGCTCTGAGGTGGCAGGAAGCTTGGAAGACTGTTTTAAGCAAAAAGTAGTTCTGTGTACTTTGCAGCTCTGACTCTGCAGCTGGTTGCTTTCAGATGTTCTGTTCTCTTCCCTGGGTACTTGAGACTGTTGTAACCTAGTCCATCACATTAGTCCTAGCTCTTCAGTGGCCAGCTGCTGATTTAGTTTCCTGTTGGACATGGTGTGAGGGTCAGGTTTAATAATAGCCTAGGGGTGTTATTAGAAACTGACTCCTAAGTTTTATATGCTCCATTAGGAGATAGCTGTGGCATCGAGGATGAAGACAGCTTTGATCATGTTTCGAAAGACTAATCAGTTCTATAACTGAACAAGTCACTTGTCTTCAGTGGGCCTCAATTTCCTCCTCTGAAAAAAAACAAAAGGGATCTTATTCTCTTTGTTCTTAGTCAGTCCATTCTATTCAATACAGTTGTCTTAAACTACAGATTAAATTAGCCATAAAATAAGTGCCAATCCAGACATTTCATGGAATCATCTATAAGCAAAAACATATAGATCACGTTAACTGGCTAAATAGAGATTATAATAACCTTTCTTGGACCAAATGAATGAAGTCACTTTGAAACATTTGATAGTGTTGGCTTATTTGGCCATCTTAAGAATTTCAGACACTGAAGTAGGTGTCCTATGTCAAGATCTCTAGAAATGGATAGCAGTTAACCCTTGGTGGTTATTAACTGTGTTATAGAAAATGTTAACATAATGTGTAGTAGACAAACTTTGAAATGAAGGATTGGGGAATGTGTTCAATTTGGCAGTTTAGTGTCTGATGTTTTGTGTCTCAAATTTGCCTCATAGTTGCATATTGGAAGTATGTGTGTGTTCTTTGGCTTAAAGTAAGATTTTTGCCTATACTGTTTTGTTTTAATAAAGTAGAATGAATATTACTTCTGGGCTAATCTTGTTTCCTTTCTTGGAACATTAATTTGGATTTATGGACAGAGCTCTCTGTAAGATTTTATGGCAGGGACCAATATTAAAGCAGCAGTCACAAATGTTTAACTGGAATTAGCATTAAATCCCAGAGCTACTTGGTTTGCATTCCATATTTTGATTCATGAGATGTGATTAGAAAAATTGATATCATGAGAGAGCAAGTCCTTTTGCATTTTACCTCTTAGGGATACTTCTGAGGGATTGGATTGTCTTGTCTTTAATGCCACTGTATTGAAATCCTCATTGCAATATGAATCCCCCACTGCAAGCAACCAGTAACTAGAGTGTGAGTTGCATTTAATTAATCAGCTTTTTCAAAGGGATACTTACTTCAAAGACATTTAAGATATAGAAAGTTCCTTAAGGGCACACTCTACCCTATATCATCTTGGTCTCTGGGGGGGTAATGAGGAATGAGTCTCCAAATGCAGCAGTTACCTCCAATTGGTTCATGAAATTCACTCCTTATGGAATGGAGACTGGACTAGCTGCAAAACCCAACGGGGATTTAGTTCCCTGGATATCAGATGCCTCATTTGATTCCTTGAAACTCACAATCATAGTTCCAGTTTCACCTAAAGTGAAAAAAGAAACCCTGAGGCTAAAAGCTGAGGCCCATATTCACAGGCTGTCTGTTGGCTTTATATGCCTTTCATAGCATTGGCTCTCTGGAGCCTATTAGTAGCAGGAAGGAATCAGCTGAAGAGGAGGGGCCAAGTTCTAGTTGGTTAGTGTCCTCTGACTGCACTCCCCCTTGCACTGGCCAGTCACTTACTTATCCTCACTGCATGGTTAGCAGATCTGAACCAGGGAGACAGAACGTCTGCACGTGCACGTGTTTTCTCCATACTGTTACACAACATTATTACTCTTCTGGAAGAAAAAGACTTCCTGGTGTCTTCCATGTTGGGGAGATTGGTTGTATCACAGAATTATTATTACACATGCTCATAAGGATTGCTCAGTGACCTCTCTCCTATTGAAGGTATATTCAGCTGTTATTAAAATGCTCTGAGTCGACTGTAAAAGATGTTACACTATGATAAAAGTGTTAGAAACACTGAATTGGGCGTCAGAAGACCAGCATTTAAATTCTAGCTTAAGCACTGTGACCTTGCTCAAATCACTGTCATTTGAGATTTGATTTCCACATCTAGAAAATGAAAGGTTTGAGGTAGATAATCACTAAGGTTCCTTCCATTCTCAATATTCTCTGACCCTGTCTACGATGCTTAAATTCCCTTTATAACTTGGCCTCTACATATTTTATAGTGAATGGATTGCTGTCTCTCTGTGCCTTAAGGTTTTCTCTATTAAACGTATAATGTTTCCAACCTAAGAGATTCTAATTCATTTTAACAAAGTATCTAATACATAGAGGGTACTTGCTAGTTGCTAGAAATACAAAAATGTGACATCATGTTTTTAAAGTGATTACCATGACGGAGAGGATAGGAACAGAGTAGGGACACAAGTAGGAATCACATTGTGTGGACCAGTATAGACCACAAAACCAATCAGACTAAGAGTAAGAAAAAGCAAAAAGAGGTTTATTACAATCTTAAGAGAAAGATCATCTCCCATCAGACAAGGTGTTTGTCAGCAAAGAAGTACAAAGCATATACTGTGAAACACCAGAAGCCCCCCCCCCAAACCTGGACCTTTTCTCCCATTGTTGGGGGAGTCCAGGCTTACACTCTAAACCCGGAAATTTATGTCAGAATCAAAAGAATACAAGTCAATAACAATAAACTCTTAATTTAAATTCCCTAGGGAAATGCTGTCCAAGCAGATCTGTTTGGATAAGAGAATTAATTCAAAGTCATCACCACCTTTAAAAGAAGTACTTAAATGCTAATTAATAGGTGGTGGGAAACAGGAGAGGACAAGCAGCTGCAACTTTTTTAAAGCTATAGCTTTATTATTAAAAAGTTTGAAGTCACAATTAAAATATAGTTTAAGGTTATATTCCTATGAGAGTGTCTTCAAACAGGTAATTTCTCACAATATGTGCACAAATAAATAGAAAATGAAGTGTAAGAAAAATGCAGCAAAGCCTTGGCTCATTCCAAACATAAACTGGAAAAATGAGAATTGGAAGTGGACTAGTCTAGTTTGCTGGGAATATTGAAATAGTACTGAACAATACTGTGAGATAAAAGTAGGATGGAGTCAGGTTGTGATGGTCTCTTAAGTTCTAGAAATGTGATTGTATCTTAGGTGAGAACTGCTGAAGATTTTTGAATAGTAAAATGGTATGATCTAACCTATGCATTAGAAAGAAGCCTTAGGTAAGGACAGACTCAACCTAACAACTTTAGAGAGAATTTGATGATATTCAGATCTATATATGAGGTCATCAAAATTTTAGATTATATTTCTAAACATTTTCTGACATGCAGAATCTTAAAATTAAAAAGAACTTAGAAGCACTCAGTTGAAAATCTTTTCATAGATGAGTAAATTGATATCCAAGGAGTCTACTTGCTCAAACTCAAAGATAGCAAGTTAGGAGAAGAATCAGTACTTAAATTCTTCCAAATCAATGTCTTATAAACTCCAAAATAACAAGCCCAGATAGGAAACAATATAAAAATGTTTGGACCCTTTTTGAAGAAAGTAGACTAGCATAAATATACATATGTGAAAGTTTGGGGAAAGAATTTAGCTGGAGTCTTCATTGAGTAGCTAAGACTTGAACTTCGAAAAATAGGTAAGATGTGTATAGATAGGAAGAGCCATGAAGAGAGGAGACAGTGGGAAATCATATGATTAAAAAGTCAGATGCAGAAATAAGACCTACATCAACAACAATATATTGGAAAATTTAGAACTAGATGTCCTGTTTCCTAAATTCAACTTGTACAAAATAGAAAAAAAATTTTCTCCCCAAATTCTAATACCCAGATTTTCAGCAGTAGAACCATCCTTACTCCCCTTTTAACCCCATATTTGTAATGAGTACCTAAATCTGGTGAAGATTTTTCCAATTTGAATGGCTTAGGTAGCCTTCCTTGAGTGTTATTACCAGAAAAGGGACAGGAATTTAAGGGATTTCTTAAGAAAATGAAACATAAAATATTTTAAATGCCTCAAAATTAAAATCCAGTGTATAATTGGATAAATTAATGTAGAGAATTCTAAAACCAATAAGAAGAATAACGTTAAATACCCAAAGAGAATGAGAAGTTCTTAACAAATATAAGGCAAAGAAAAATGAACCTATTCCTGATGAAATATAGAATACTGTGGATTCCTAAGAGAACATGGTATGAGAAACTCAAGAGTAGATCAAAAGGCAATCTTTTTAAAGGAAAGATTAGGATGATCATAAATCAGAACTTAAAAATTTTTGATATAAAAATTTTTACTCAATTAGCAGTTTAGAAGAAAATTCCAATATGGAGAGTCACAAGACAGACGTTTGAGATATAAAATTCATTAAAATGAAGGAAAATGTTAGAAAATAAAGGGCAACAACATTAAAAGAATACATGTAGCTATACAAAACAAAATCATTGACATTGTAGAAAGATGCATAAAAATACCTATTTGTAAAAATAAGTTTCCCAGAAGACCATGACACACCAAAAAAATCTAGCATCACAATGCAGGAAATTTAAGTACTCCAAAACTTCTGAATACAGGTAACAATAGCAATTTTTAGAGAAAACCATACATTTTAAGAAAAGTATTTCAAATTTAACAATTTGATTAAAACTAATTTTGCAAGTGCTAAGGAGAAAGACTTTTAAAAAAAGAAAAATTGAAATATTGCAGCCCTAAAAAATTGCAAAGAGAAGATGGCGGAGAAGAAACACACGACTCAGTGAACGTCCTCACTCCCTCACAACCAATTAGATAAATTAAGTCTCAAAATTAGCTCAGGACTGATAAATACCACAAGGACTGGAAGCACGACTTACCAGCTGAAGAGAATCTGGAGTTTCAACAGGAAAGGTCAGTTCTCAGGGGAGGAATAAGAAAGACCAGCAGACGGTGGGGTAGGGGCACACTGCGCCCATTGCTCTGGGAAGGGCTCTGGGATCAGAGAAGCCACTGAGGTAAAGGAATCTGGCACAGGCTGTTAGCTCTTCTCTGCTAATTATTTAGCAGTTCAGAAGAGAAAGCCAAAATATTTTAAAACTCAAATTAGATTTTCCCCGACCTGGGGGGGGGAGGGGGGGGGTGACTCAGCAGAGAATCGGCACCAGGGGGTGTGGCCTCAGCTACCACCTGAGAATAGTTAAGAGATTGACAAGTGGGTGGATACGGCCCAAGGCAACACACACTGCCTAGCTTAGCTGGAGGGAGTGGAACTCAGCTCCAGGAAGTCCCAGAGAAGCGGAACCTTTGAACTAGGGACCGCAGTTTCTGGCAGACACTTCCAGTTTGAGTGCAGGGGCTTCTCACGTCACCTGCTGCAGACATCCACTCCCCACCCGGACACATAGGCTGGGCTTCGTGCTGTCTTCACTATTCTACGCCCTCTAAGCACAGTAGTGCTAATCACCTCTGAGCCACTTCCAGGGAGGGGGTGGGGAACTCTCTCCCAGAGCTCGCTCTCAGCTCAGGCACAGGAGCCGCTGCATCCATCCGGTCTGGGAGGAAGCTGGTAAAGAAGTAAATAATTTCCTACCCCAGGGACAGACCCCAAAACATTTTTTTAAGTATGAGCAAAAAAGCTAGAAAAACCATAGATTCCTTCTATACAGAGAAAGACCGGGTATCCAACCCCGAGGAAGTTGACAGCAGAGAATCAACAGACAACAACCTAAAGGGGAACGATTCCTGCCCCCCATCACATAACTCTCTCCTAGAAGAAGCTCTTAAAAAATTGAGGGAGATCGAAGAAAAATGGGGAAAGTAAAGGGAAGTTATGATAGAGAATAACAACGTCCTGAAATTGGAGTTGGAAAAAATAAAGAATTCACAGGAGATGCAGGGAAACAAAATTAGTGAATTAGAAAAGGTTAAAAAAACACAGGAAAGTAGGATTTCTGAATTGGAAAAGATAAAAAAGTCTCAAGAAAATAGAATTTCTGAATTGGAAAAAGAAAATAATTCTCAAAAAAAAAAATTAGGGAAATGGAAAAAAATTCAATAGAGCAAAATAATTCATTTAAAAACGAAATTGGGCATTTACAAAAAGAACTAAAAACTGTGAAAGAAGAAAATAACTCCTTAAAAGTCAGGATGGAACAAATAGAAATGAATGATTCACAGAGAACCCAAGAATCAGTCAAACAAAACAAAAAAAATGAGAAGCTGGAGAACAACGTCAAATACTTACTGGGAAAATCTATAGACCTGAAAATAGATCTAGGAGAGATAATCTGCGGATTATTGGACTTCCAGAAAACTATGACCAAAAAAAGAGCCTAGATTCTATTTTACAGGAAATTATCAAAGAGAACTGTCCAGAGATAATAGAAACAGAAGGGAAAGTAGATGTGGAAAGAATTCATCGAACTCCTTCTGAAATAGACCCTGAAAAAAGAACACCAAGGAATATTGTGGCTAAGCTGCAGAATTACCACACAAAGGAGAAAATCCTGCAAGCAGCTAGAAAAAAACAATTTAAATACCAAGGTGCCACAATAAGGGTCACCCAAGATCTGGCTGCCTCCACATTAAAAGATAGAAGGGCCTGGAACCTGATATTCCGTAAGGCAAAAGATCAAGGACTGCAACCAAGAATGAACTACCCAGCTAAGTTTAGCATCTTTTTCCATGGAAGAAGATGGTCATTCAATGAAACAGAGGAATTCTATATGTTTCTAAGAAAAAAACCAGACTTAAACAAAAAATTTGATCTACATCCACAAGACTGAAGAGAAACAGAAAAAGGTACACAGAACCCTTGAGAACTGTAACTCTGTTGTGGGTATATAAAAAATACTCAAGGATAATTTGATTTTACTGATATAAAAGAAAAAAAGGAGGGTGTAGTAAAGGGAAGGAGGTCGGTTCAGAAAAAGGGGAAGGAGTGATAAAAAGAGGGAAACTACATCCCAGGAAGAGACATAGAAAATACACCATATCTGAGGGAACTTAGTGAGGGGGAGAATCATTGTGTGAATCTTACTCTCATCAGAAGAGGCTCAAAGAGTAAATAATTAACATATTTGTTTTTCAGAGAATTTTCTCTCACCTCATTAAAAGGGGGGAGAGGAAAAGGGGAAAGGAAAAGGAGAATAAGTGAAGGGACTTGGAGGGAGGGGGGAGGGATCCTAAAAAAAAAAAAAAAAAAAGAGGGAGGGTTGCGCGTCACAAGGGGGGTCTGTAAATTAAATATCGGGGAGGGGGATCAGGGGGGTCAAGGGAAAAAAGTATAATCTGGGGATAATACGATGGCAGGAAATACAGAATTAGAAATTTTAACTGTAAATGTAAATGGGATGAACGATCCCATCAAACGGAGACGGATAGCAGATTGGATCAAAAAGCAGAACCCTACAATATGTTGCCTACAGGAAACACACTTAAAGCAGGGAGATACATACAGAGTAAAGGTAAAAGGTTGGAACAGAGCCTATTATGCTTCAGGTAAAGCCAAAAAAGCAGGGGTAGCTATCCTTATCTCAGATTAAGCAAAAGCAGAAGTAGATCTCGTTAAAAAAGATAAGGAAGGAAACTATATCCTGCTGAAAGGTAGCATAAATAATGAAGCCATATCAATACTAAACATATATGCACCAAGTGGTATAGCATCTAACTTTCTAAAGGAAAAGTTAAGAGAACTGCAAGAAGAAATAGACAGTAAAACTATAATAGTGGGAGATCTCAACCTTGCACTCTCAGATTTAGACAAATCAAACCACAAAACAAACAAGAAAGAAATTAAAAAAGTAAATAGAACATTAGAAAAACTAGGTATGATAGACCTTTGGAGAAAACTGAATGGCAATAGGAAGGAATATACTTTCTTCTCAGCAGTTCACGGATCCTATACAAAAATTGACCATATATTAGGACATAAAGATCTCAAAATTAAATGTAGGAAGGCAGAAATAATAAATGCCTTCTTCTCAGATCACAATGCAATAAAAGCTACATTCAGTAAAAAGTTAGGGATAAATAGACCAAAAAGTAATTGGAAACTGAATAATCTCATCTTAAAGAATGACTGGGTGAAAGAGCAAATTATAGAAACAATTAACAATTTCACCCAAGATAATGATAATGATGAGACATCATATCAAAATCTTTGGGATGCAGCTAAAGCAGTAATAAGGGGAAATTTTATATCTTTAGAGGCTTATTTGAAGAAAATTGAGAAAGAGAAGATTAACGAATTGGGCTTACAACTTAAAAGGCTAGAAAAAGACCAAATTATAAACCCCCAACCAAAAATTAAACTCGAAATACAAAAATTAAAAGGAGAAATCAATAAAATTGAAAGTAAAAAAACTATTGAATTAATAAATAAAACCAAGAGTTGGTTTTATGAAAAAGCCAATAAAATAGATAAACCTTTGGTAAATTTGATCAAAAAAAAGAAAGAGGAAAATCAAATTGATAGTCTTACAAATGAAAAGGGGGATCTTTCCACCAATGAAGAGGAAATTAGAGAAATAATAAGGAGTTACTTTGCCCAACTTTATGCCAATAAATTTGATAACTTAAGTGAAATGGATGACTTTCTCCAAAAATATAGGCTCCCTAGATTAACAGAGGAGGAGATAAATTGCTTAAATAGTCCCATTTCAGAAAAAGAAATAGAACAAGCTATTAATCAACTCCCCAGGAAAAAATCCCCAGGGCCAGATGGATTCACATGTGAATTCTACCAAACATTTAAAGAACAATTAGCCCCAATGTTATATAAATTATTTGAAAAAATAGGGGATGAAGGAGTCCTACCAAACTCCTTTTATGACACAGACATGGTACTGATACCTAAACCTGGTAGATCGAAAACTGAGAAAGAAAATTATAGACCAATCTCCTTAATGAATATTGATGCTAAAATCTTAAATAAGATATTAGCAAAAAGACTTCAGAAAATCATCTCCAAGATAATACACTATGATCAAGTAGGATTTATTCCAGGAATGCAGGGCTGGTTTAATATTAGGAAAACTATTAATATAATTGACCATATTAATAATCAAATTAATAAGAACCATATGATCATCTCAATAGATGCAGAAAAAGCATTTGACAAAATCCAACATCCATTCCTACTAAAAACTCTTGAGAGTATAGGAATAAATGGATTATTCCTTAGAATAATCAGGAGTATATATTTAAGACCGTCAGTAAGCATAATATGCAATAGAAATAAACTGCAACCTTTCCCAGTAAGATCAGGAATGAAACAAGGTTGCCCACTATCACCATTACTATTCAATATAGTACTAGAAACGCTAGCCTCGGCAATAAGAGCCGAGAAAGAGATTCAAGGAATTAGAGTAGGAAATGAGGAAATTAAACTATCACTTTTTGCAGATGACATGATGGTATACTTAGAGAACCCCAAAGACTCTGCTAAAAAGCTACTAGAAATAATTCAAAATTTCAGCAAAGTGGCAGGATACAAAATAAATCCACATAAATCCTCGGCATTTTTATATATCACTAACAAAATGCAACAGCAAGAGATACAAAGAGAAATTCCATTCCAAACAAATGTTGAGAGTATAAAATATTTGGGAATCCATCTACCAAAGAAAAGTCAGGAATTATATGAGAAAAATTACAAAACACTTGCCACAAAAATAAAATCAGATTTAAATAATTAAAAAGACATTCAGTGCTCTTGGATAGGCCGAGCGAATATAATAAAGATGACAATACTCCCCAAACTAATCTATTTATTTAGTGCTATACCAATCAGACTCCCAAGAAACTATTTTAATGACCTAGAAAAAATAACAACAAAATTCATATGGAAGAATAAAAGGTCAAGAATTGCAAGGGAACTAATGAAAAAAAACTCAGAGGAAGGTGGTCTAAGTGTACCTGATCTAAAGCTATATTATATAGCAGCAGTCACCAAAACCATTTGGTATTGGCTACGAAATAGACCGGTAGATCAGTGGAACAGATTAGATACAAAGGACAAAAAAGGGTACATCTATAGCAATCTAATCTTTGACAAACCCAAAGATTCCAACATTAGGGATAAAAATTCATTATTCGGAAAAAACTGTTGGGAAAACTGGAAATTAGTATGGCAGAAATTAGATATGGATCCACACTTAACACCATATACCAAGATAAGATCAAAATGGGTCCATGATTTAGGCATAAAGAGGGAGATAATAAATAGATTAGAGGAACAGAGGATAATCTACCTCTCAGACTTGTGGAGGAGGAAGGAATTTATGACCAGAGGAGAACTAGAGATCATTATTGATCACAAAATAGAAGATTTTGATTACATCAAACTAAAAAGTTTCTGTACAAATAATACTAATGCAAACAAGATTAGAAGGGAAGTAACAAATTGGGAAAATATTTTTAGAAACAAAGGTTCTGACAAAGGTCTCATTTCCAAAATATATAGGGAACTGACCATAATTTATAAGAAACCGAACTATTCTCCAATTGATAAATGGTCAAAGGATATGAACAGACAATTCTCAGAGGAAGAAATTGAAACTATATCCACTCACATGAAAGAGTGTTCCAAATCACTACTGATCAGAGAAATGCAAATTAAGACCACTCTGAGATACCACTACACACCTGTCAGATTGGCTAAGATGACAGGAACAAATAATGACAAATGTTGGAGGGGATGTGGGGAAATTGGGACACTAATACATTGCTGGTGGAGTTGTGAAAGAATCCAGCCATTCTGGAGAGCAATCTGGAATTATGCCCAAAAAGTTATCAAACTGTGCATACCCTTTGACCCAGCAGCGCTACTACTGGGATTATATCCCAAAGAAATACTAAAGAGCGGAAAGAGACATATATGTGCCAAAATGTTTGTGGCAGCTCTTTTTGTTGTAGCTAGAAACTGGAAGATGAATGGATGTCCATCAGTTGGAGAATGGTTGGGTAAATTGTGGTATATGAAGGTTATGGAATATTATTGCTCGGTAAGAAATGACCAGCAGGAGGAATATAGAGAGGCCTGGAGAGACTTAAATCAACTGATGCTGAGTGAAATGAGCAGAACCAGAAGATCACTGTACACTTCAACAACAATACTGTATGAGGATGTATTCTGATGGAAGTGGAAATCTTCAACATAAAGAAGATCCAACTCACTTCCAGTTGATCAATGATGGACAGAGGTAGCTACACCCAGAGAAGAAACACTGGGAGGGGAATGAAAATTGTTAGCACTAATATCTGTCTGCCCAGGTTGCATATACCTTCGGATTCTAATGTTTATTGTGCAACAAGAAAATGATATTTGCATACATGTATTGTACCTAGACTATATTGTAACACATGTAAAATGTATGGTATTGCCTGTCGTCGGGGGGAGGGAATAGAGGGAGGGGGGGTAATTTGGAAAAATGAATACAAGGGATAATATTATAAAATATATATATATATATATATATAATTAAAAAAAATTGCAAAGAAAAAAAAGTACTCAAAAGCAAAAAACAAAACAAACAAACAAAAAAAAAAAACCCTGCAATCCCAAATGTTTACCTGCAAATCTATGCCTGATTACCTATATAAAAAGATATTCAACAAAGAAGTATTTGAAGTATTCCTAAAGTATTCCTATAAATACATCAAATAATAAAAACACAAAGATAAATAAGTACAACTACCAAGAATGAATGAATGATAAAACTAATTTATGTACAGAGGTTATTTTTTTTTTAAAAAGAAAGGCTGACTTTTCAGGTAAAACCAAAATCAAAAAAAGAGGGAATCAAGGTATGAAAAGTGTTTAAGCCAACTCAGATAGACTCTGGGAAAGTCTGTGAGAGGGTTTTAATCACTGCACATCAGCAACTAATGTCCTCAGTCCTGGATCAGAAGAGCAGCACAGCAGGGGGGCAGCCTCCAGTCCCAGCTCAGAAGGCAAAGCTGCTCTCTGCTAACACAAGGGAGTGCTGTGCTTAAAGCCAAGTCTCAGAGCTACACAGGAAGCCTGGGACAGGGCCTCCTTTATCCCAGGAACAGAGCTGCACCTTAAAAGTTTTTTAAAAAAGAAAAAGAAACAAGAAAAAAAGACATAACAAAAGGAAAGAAAATGAGCAAGAAACAGAAAAGAATCTTGACCATAAAAAGATACTATAATGATAAGACCGAAAGACCAATACAGATGAGAACAAAAAATGTCTACAGAGGAAATTTCAAAGAGGGATATGAATTAATCTCAAGACCAAAGAGACTTCTGGGAAGGCTTATAAAAGACTTTAAAAAGTAAAAGAGGTAGAAGAAAAAATGAGAAAAAAATGAGAGGTATGCAAAAGAGAGTCAACAGATTGGAAAAGGAAGAAAATTTCTTAAATAGGCCAAATGCAAAAAAAAAAAAAAAAAAAAATCCAAAAAAAAATTAGCCAATTGGCAAAAGAGATACACAATCTAATTGAATAAAAATCACACATTAAAAACTAGGGCAAATGTAAGCTAATGACTCTGAGACATCAAGAAAAAGTCAAACTAAAAAGAATGAAAAAATAGAAGAATGAAATATCTCCTTGGAAAAACAGCCAACCTGGAAAATAGATCCAAAAGAAACAAAGACAATTTTAAAATGCATGTTTTGGTCTATCTGAAGGCCATGACAAAAAAAAAAAAAAAAAAAAAAAAAAAAAAAAAAAAGCCTACATAGTATTCTTTTAAGAGATCATCAAGGAACTTCCGGCCAAGATGGCGGCGTGGAGGCAGACAGCTGCTTGAGCTCCTCATTTTCTCTCAGAACTTACTTCATGACAAGCCTCTGACTTAATGCTTGACCCAGAAAGAAATCCACAAATTATCACCAAGAGAAGACATCCTTGAAAGTCGCCAGAAAAGGTCTGTGTTTGTTCGGGGGAGGGTCAATCAGACTGGGCGCAGACTAAGGGCAGGCAAGCCAGAGCAAGACAGGCAGCTCATACAGCTCAGACCGGAGGGGGAGGAGTGTGATCTCTGCCGTTTCTGCGAAAGGGCTTTTGCCCCAGTGTGGATGCTCCGTCTTGGCAGCAAGCCAGGAGCAGCAGAGAGGGTGTAAACACCGGAGGTGAAGATTAAAACCCCAGAAAGCCAGCGTCTCTCAGAGCCCGGCCACCCCCAACCCCCACCTGGACTGACTCGGTGCGTTCTCGGAGCCCCAGAGCGCAGACTCAGTACAGTCATTGCTGTTCTGTTAGTGGCTCTCTGCTGCCCTACCCCCAGTCTGTAGAGGAAGCCCATTAATAACATCCAGCCCTATCCCCCGCAAAACAGACCAATTGTTTCTCTTGTCAGTTTTTTTCTTTGATTCCTACTCTGACAAAATGAACAAAAAATTCAAAAGGGCTCTAACCATTGACAGCTTCTGTGTGGAGAGGGAGCAGACTTCAAATGCTGAGGAGACTAGGAACAGACTGTCCCCAGATGTATCCCCTGGGAGGGATATAAGCTGCTCCTCAATACAAAAGAACCTCATAGAGGAAATCAAAAAGGCTCTCACAAGAGAGCTGGAAGAGAAATGGGAAAAGGAAAGGGAAGCTTGGCAAGAGAGCCTGGAGAAGTCATCCCATGCATTCAAAGACAGAATGGATAAAGAAATCAAATCATTGAGAAACAAGATTAGTGAGCTGGAAAAGGTAAACAACTCCAAGGAAAACAGGATTAGTGAGTTGGAAAAGGTAAACAACTCCAAGGAAAACAGGATTAGAGAGCTGGAAAAAGAAATCAGCTCTCTAAAAAATAAAATGGATAAAATGGAAAAAAATTCCATAGAAGATAAAAACTCAATTGGACAATTACAAAGAGATATAAAAAAAATGAGTGAAGAAAATACATCATTGAAAATTAGACTGGAACAAGTAGAAATGAATGACTCAAGGAGAAACCAAGAGGGAGTCAAGCAAAACCAGAGAAATGAAACAATTGAAAAGACTGTCAAGTACCTTACCAGAAAGACAACAGACCTGGAAAACAGATCCAGGAGAGACAATTTGAGAATAATCGGACTCCCTGAAAAATGGGAGGAAAAAAAGAGCTTGGACACCATTTTCGAGGAAATTATCAAAGAGAACTGCCCAGACGTTTTGGAAACAGAGGGTAAAATAGACATTGAGAAAATTCATCGATCACCTACTGAAAGGGACCCTAAAATCAAAACGCCAAGAAATATAGTGGCCAAGTTCAAGAACCATCAGACAAAGGAAAAGATATTGGAAGCTGCTAGAAAAAAACAATTCAGATATGGAGGATCCACAATAAGGATAACACAGGATCTAGCAGCATCCACATTAAAAGAACGCAGGGCCTGGAACGTGATATTCCGAAAGGCTAAGGAACTTGGTATGCAGCCAAGAATAACTTACCCAGCAAGAATGAGCATCGTTTTCCAGGGAAGAAGATGGACATTTAACGAAATAAATGAATTCCATCTATTTTTGATGAAAAAACCAGACCTACATAAGAGGTTTGATCTTCAAATACAGAACTCAAGAGACTTCTAAAAAAGGTAAAAAGAAATCTTGAGAACTATACTTCTGTCAAAAAAATATGTAAAGAACATATGTACAATTTGTCTTAGAAACTAGAGGTGGAAAGGAGATTATATCATAAAAAAGTATAAAGTGGTGGTACTACATCTCATGAAGAGGCAAAGGTAACCTATTATATCTGAGAGAAAGAAAGGAGGGAGATGAACATAGCGTGTATCAATAGACATATTCGATTTATGGTGAAACTTCTTCCACTTCATTGAAAAGTGAAAGGGAAGGAGTAAGCTAAGGGGAAGGGAATACAGTAATTTCGAGGAAAAGGGGTAAAATAAGGGGAGGATCTTTAAGGTGGGGGAGGGATCCTAAAAAGGGAGGGCTGTGAAAAGCAAGTGGTGTTTACCAGTTTAATACTGGATAGGAGGGTAAAAGGGAAGGAAAGGGGAAAAGCATAATCAGGGGTTAATAGGATGGCAAGCAATATAGAATTAGTCCTTCTAACCATAAATGTGAATGGGGCAAACTGCCTCATAAAGAGGAAGCAGTTAGCAGACTGGATTAAAAGTCAGAATCCCACTATATGTTGTTTACAGGAAACACACCTGAAACAAGATGAGACATTCAAACTAAAAGTAAAAGGGTGGAGCAGAATCTATTATGCTTCAGGCAAAACCAAAAAAGCAGGAGTAGCCATCCTCATCTCAGATCAAGCAAAAACAAAAATTGATCTAATTAAAAGAGATAAGGAAGGGCATTATATCCTGCTAAAGGGAAGCATCAATAGTGAAGCAGTATCAATATTAAACATGTATGCACCAAGTGGTGCAGCATCTAAATTCTTAAAAGAGAAATTAAGAGAGCTGCAAGAGGAAATAGATAGCAAAACTATAATAGTGGGAGATCTCAACCTTGCACTATCAGAATTAGATAAATCAAACCACAAAATAAATAAGAAAGAAGTCAAAGAGGTAAATAGAATACTAGAAAAGTTTGATATGATAGATCTTTGGCGAAAGCTAAATGGAGACAGAAAGGAATATACTTTCTTCTCAGCAGTTCATGGAACCTATACAAAAATTGATCATATACTAGGGCATAAAAACCTCAAAATCAAATGCAGTAAGGCAGAAATAGTAAATGCATCCTTTTCAGACCATAATGCAATCAAAATAACATTTAATAAAAAGCCAGGGGAAAATAGACCAAAAAATAATTGGAAACTAAATAATCTTATACTAAAGAATGATTGGGTAAAACAGCAAATCATAGACATAATTAATAACTTCACCCAAGAAAATGACAATAATGAGACATCATACCAAAATGTGTGGGATACAGCCAAAGCAGTAATTAGGGGAAGTTTTATATCTCTACAGGCCTACCTGCATAAAATAGAGAAAGAGAGGACCAACGAATTGGGTTTACAACTAAAATTGCTAGAAAAGGAACAAATTAAAAACCCCCAGACAAACACAAAACTTGAAATTCAAAAAATAAAAGGTGAGATTAATAAAATTGAAAGTAAAAAAACTATTGAATTAATTAATAAAACTAAGAGTTGGTTTTATGAAAAAACCAACAAAATAGACAAACCCTTAGTAAACCTGATTAAAAAAAGGAAAGAGAAAAAGCAAATTGATAGTCTTGAAAATGAAAAGGGTGAACTCACCACTAATGAAGAGGAAATTAGAACAATAGTTAGGAGCTACTTTGCTCAACTTTATGCCGATAAATTCGATAACTTAAATGAAATGGAAGAATACCTTCAAAAATATAGCTTGCCCAGATTAACAGAGGAAGAAGTAAGTAGTCTAAATAGTCCCATCTCAGAAAAAGAAATAGACCAAGCTATTAACCAACTTCCTAAGAAAAAGTCCCCAGGACCAGATGGATTTACAGGTGAATTCTACCAAACATTTAAAGAACAACTAACTCCAATGCTATGTAAACTATTTGAAAAAATAGGGATTGAAGGAGTCCTACCAAATTCCTTCTATGACACAGACATGGTACTGATACCTAAACCAGGTAGATCGAAAACTGAGAAAGAAAACTATAGACCAATTTCCTTAATGAATATTGATGCTAAAATCTTAAATAAGATATTAGCAAATAGACTTCAGAAAATCATCCCCAGGATAATACACTATGACCAAGTGGGATTTATACCAGGAATGCAGGGCTGGTTTAATATTAGGAAAACTATTAGTATAATTGACCATATTAATAATCAAATTAATAAAAACCATATGATCATCTCAATAGATGCAGAAAAGGCATTTGATAAAATCCAACATCCATTCCTACTAAAAACGCTTGAGAGTATAGGAATAAATGGACTATTCCTTAAAATAATAAGGAGCATATATTTAAAACCTTCAGTAAACATCATATGTAATGGTGATAAACTAGAACCTTCCCCTGTAAGATCAGGAGTGAAACAAGGTTGCCCACTATCACCATTACTATTCAATATAGTACTAGAAACTCTAGCCTTGGCAATAAGAGCCGAGAAAGAGATCCAAGGAATTAGAGTAGGAAATGAAGAAATCAAATTGTCACTTTTTGCAGATGACATGATGGTATACTTAGAGAACCCCAAAGACTCTGCTAAAAAGCTATTAGAAATAATTCAGAATTTTAGCAAAGTCGCAGGATACAAAATAAATCCACATAAATCCTCAGGATTTTTATACATTACCAACACAATCCAACAGCAAGAGATACAAAGAGAAATTCCATTCAAAATAACAGTCGATAGTATCAAATATTTGGGAATATATCTACCAAAGGAGAGTCAGGAATTATATGAGCAAAATTACAAAACACTTGCCACAAAAATAAAGTCAGATTTAAATAATTGGAAAGACATTCAGTGTTCTTGGATAGGCCGAGCGAATATAATAAAGATGACAATACTCCCCAAACTAATCTATTTATTTAGTGCTATACCAATCAAACTCCCAAGAAACTATTTTAATGACCTAGAAAAAATAACAACAAAATTCATATGGAAGAATAAAAGGTCGAGAATTGCAAGGGAACTAATGAAAAAAAAGTCAGAGGAAGGTGGTCTAAGTGTACCTGATTTAAAGCTATATTATAAAGGAACAGTCACCAAAACCATTTGGTATTGGCTAAGAAATAGACTAGTTGATCAGTGGCATAGGTTAGGTTCACAGGGCAAGATAGTGAATAAAAATAGCAATCTAATCTTTGACAAACACAAAGATCCCAAATTTTGGGATAAGAATTCATTATTTGACAAAAACTGCTGGGAAAACTGGAAATTAGTATGGCAGAAACTAGGCATGGACCCACATTTAACACCACATACTAAGATTAGATCAAAATGGGTCCAAGATTTAGGCATAAAGAACGAAATCATAAATAAATTGGAGGAACATGGGATGGTTTACCTCTCAGACTTGTGGAGGAGGAAGGAGTTTGTGTCCAAGGGAGAACTAGAGACCATTATAGATCACAAAATAGAACATTTTGATTAGACCAAATTAAAAAGTTTCTGCATAAACAAAACTAATGCAAACAAGATTAGAAGGGAAGTAACAAATTGGGAAAAAATTTTTACAGTTAAAGGTTCTGATAAAGGCCTCATCTCCAAAATATACAGAGAATTGACTTTAATTTATAAGAAATCAAGCCATTCTCCAATTGATAAATGGTCAAAGGATATGAACAGACAATTTTCAGATGATGAAATTAAAACTATTTCCACTCATATGAAAGAGTGTTCCAAATCACTATTGATCAGAGAAATGCAAATTAAGACAACTCTGAGGTATCATTACACACCTGTCAGATTGGCTAAGATGACAGGAACAAATAACGATGAATGTTGGAGGGGCTGTGGGAAAACTGGGACACTGATGCATTGTTGGTGGAGTTGTGAAAGAATCCAACCATTCTGGAGAGCAATCTGGAATTATGCCCAAAAAGTTATCAAAATGTGCATACCCTTTGACCCAGCAGTGCTACTACTGGGCTTATATCCCAAGGAAATACTAAAGAAGGGAAAGGGACCTGTATGTGCCAAAATGTTTGTGGCAGCCCTTTTCATAGTGGCTAGAAGCTGGAAGATGAATGGATGTCCATCAATTGGAGAATGGTTGGGTAAACTATGGTATATGAATGTTATGGAATATTATTGTTCTATAAGAAATGACCAACAGGAGAAATACAGAGAGGCTTGGAGAGACTTACATCAACTGATGCTGAGTGAAACGAGCAGAACCAGAAGATCATTATACACTTCAACAATGATACTGTATGAGGATGTATGCTGATGGAAGTGGATTTCTTCAACATAGAGAAGAGCTAATCCAATTCCAATTGATTAATGATGGACAGAACCAGCTACATCCAGAAAAGGAACACTGGGAAATGAATGTAAACTGTTATTTTTACCTTCTGAATCCAATTCTTCCTGTGCAACAAAAAATTCGGTTCTACACACATATATTGTATCTAAATTATATTGTAATATATTTAACATATATAAGACTGCTTGCCATCTGGGGGAGGGGGTTGGGGGAGGAAGGGAAAAAATCTGAATAGAAGTAAGTGCAAGGGATAATGTTGTAAAAAATTACCCATGCATATGTACTGTCAAAAAATGTTATAATTATAAAATAAAATAAAAAAAAAAAAAAAAAAAAAGATATCATCAAGGAAAACTGCCTTGATATTCTAGAATTAGAGGGGGGAATAGTCATTTTAAGAATCCATTAATCACCTTTGAAAAGAGATGCACAAGGACAACTCCAAGGAACATTGTTGTAAAATTCCAGAACTACAATCTCAAGGGAAAAAATACTGCAAGCTGCCAGACAAAAACTATTCAAATATCAAGTAACAACAGTCAGGTAAAATTCTTGAGAGTTACAGATATCATTTTCCTGTCTAGGGATGGAAACAGTTTAACTTTTAAATAATACATATTTTTCCTATTTACTTGTCTATGCTTCTCTCAAGTTTGGTGTTTGTAGATTAAATTTTCAGTTTAGTTCTGATTTTTTTTTCAATAGAATTATTTAAAGTCTCTTACTTCATTGAAAATCCATCACTTTCCCTGAAAAATGATGCTAAATCTTACTGGGTAAATAATTCTTGATTGTAACCCTTTGCCTTCCAGAATATGGTATTTTAGGTCCTCCAATAGTTTATTGTAGAAGCTGCCATATTCTGGATAATCCTGACTTGCTCCTTGTTGTCTGAAACCTCCAATTAAATACCAGATTAGAATTTCTGAAGCTCAAAGGAGAAATTAATAAAATTGAAACTAAAAAAACTATTGAAGTAATATATAACATGAAGAGTTTTGTTTTTTTTGTTTTGTTTTGTTTTGAGAAAATCAACACAATAGATAAATCTTTGGTTAATTTGATGAGAAAAAAGGAAAGAAAAAAACTAAATCACCAGTATCACAAATGAAAAGGGTGAAAATTACCATCATGAAAAAGAAATTAAAGCAATAATTAGGAGCTATTTTTGCCCAGCAGTATGACAGCAAATCAGACAATCTAACCAAAATGAATGAATATTTACAAAAAATGTAAATTAACAGAAGAGGAAATAAATCACTTCAATAGTCTCATTTTAGAAAAAGCAATTGAAGCCATTAATGATCTCCCTAAGAAAAAAAATCTCCAGGGCCAGTTGAATTCACAAGTGAATTCTACTAAACATTTAAAGAAAGATTTAATTCCAATACTATGTAAACTATTTGGAAAAATAGGTAAAAAAAGAATCTTGCAAAAATTCCTTCTATGCCAAAACAGAAATAAAATTACAGACTGATCTCTCCCTAGTGAATATTGATACAAATATTTTAAACAAAATATTATCAAAGAAACTACATCAACTTGTCAACAGGATAATTCATTAATACCAAATGGGATTTACGCCAGAAATACTGAGCTGGTTCATTATCAGGAAAACTGTTACCATAATTGACCGTATCAATAACAAAGCCAACAAAAATTATAGATAATAGATGCAGAAAAAGCTTTTGACAGAATACAGGATTCATTCCTTTAAAAAAACACTAGAGAACATAAGGATAAAGGGACCTTTCCTTTAAATAATTAACAGTATCTAGCTAAAATAGCAAGCATTACCCACCCAAGAGATCAGGAGTGAAACAAGGATGCCATTATCACTACTACTATTCAATATTGTACTAAAAATGTCGGCTTCAGCAATAAGAAAATAAAAAGAGGGGGCAGCTAGGTGGCTCAGTGGATAGAGCACCAGCCTTGAATTCAGGAGGATCCAAGTTCAAATCTGGTCTCAGACACTTAGCACTTCCTAGCTGTGTGACCCTGGGCAAGTCACAACCCCAGCCTGGGGGATGGGGAAAGAAAAAAGAAAAGAAAAAGAAATTAAAGGAATTAGAATAGGCAATGAGGAAATAAAACTATTTGCATCTGATACGATGATACAGAGAATCCTAGAAAATCATCCAAAAATCTATTCAAAACAATTAATAGCTTTAGCAAAGTTGCAGGATGTAAAATAAACCCACACAAATCATCATCATTTCTATTTATTATTGACAAAGCCCATCAGCAAGAGACAAGAGAAATTCCATTGTAGACAAACTAAAATATTTAGCTGTCTATCTGTCAAGGCAAACCCAGGAACTATATGAACACAATTACAAAACACTTTTCATACAAAGTCAGTTGGAAAAATATAAATTTTCCATAGATAGGCCAAGCTTATATAATAAAAATGACAATTCTGCCTAAATTGGCCAACTAGTTCAAAACTGCCAAAATTATTTTATTGAACTAGAAAAAATAACAAAATTTATCTGGAAGAACAAAAGATCAAGAATATCAAGAGAATTAATGAGAAAAAAGTAAAAGGGTTGTTGGCTTAACAGTATCAAACTTAAAACTCTATTCTAAAGCAAAAAACAATTGGTGCTGGCTAAGAAATAGAGTGCTGGATCTGTGGAGTAGATAGATCAAAGACCCCGACAATAATCAAGGCCTATAGTAGTCTAGTGTTTGATAACCCCCCAAACTCCAGCTTCTGAAATACATCACTATTTGACCAAAATTACTAGGAAAACAAAAATATGTCAGAAATTTGACATAGATCTACATCTCATACTATACCAAAATAAGATCAAAATTACTACGTGATTTGGGGATAAAAGATGATGCCATAAGTAAATTAGGAGAGCAAGGTAATTTATCTACCAGATCTTTGGAGAAGGGAGGAATTTATAAACAAAGAAGAACTAGAGAATATTATGAAAGGAAAAATGGCTAACATTTCTGAACTACTGAATTTGAGCTTCCTTTCCTAATGAATTTTTATTAGGGTTTTTATGGGGTCTGTCTCATCATCCTGATTTTCTGCTGATCCTTGCTCTTCAAGAGTTCAGTTAAAGAAGCACTGTTGCAGAGAAATAATGCTATGTGATAGAAATAATTGTTCTCTAAATTATTTTAGGTCTACCCTCCCATGCTAAACAGCATAATTTTATTTCCCAAAGACTGTGACATCCCTTCTCTGGGTTTATGTTCTCTCCATCTCACCCTCAGCACAATTCTATATTCTGTCCTTGGCAATTTATCCTAAATACTATTAATACTTTTTAAAGGATTGTAGCCTCCCAGTACTTCCTTCCCACTCCCTCTACTTTCATATGAAATTCTTAATGAAGTCTCTCCTCATGAGCATGCTGGTAAGTAGGATTATCTCTACTGCTCACAGTGAAGTAAAATCTTTGTTCCCCTCAGTCCTTCAATTTCAAACTCTCCATTCTTCAATCTCCTATTGTCCCAAATTTCATTTTCTGATAGAAATCAAACTATCACTGTTCATCCACAGACTTTATAGAGGTTGATCATCCATTGTCATATGCCTCACAATTTCCCTCTCTCCATTTATGTATTTTCCTACTCTGTTTTTCTATTCCATAAAATAACATGATACCTTTGAGGTAGAGTAGGAGACACCTTAAAGAAGGGATTTAATAAAGTGGAAAGCAAAAAGAATATTCAATTAGTAAATAACACTAAGAGCCACTATTAAAAAAAAAAAAAAAACTAATGAAACAGATAGTTACCTAATTTTAAAAAGAAAAAGAGAAAAACTAAATATTAAAATGAAAAAAGACTAATAACAATTAAGAAAAAATAAAGGAAATTATTAGAAACTACTTTTCCTGATTAGATACTATCAAAAATAATAAAATAGAATATATAGAATAATGCTTGCCAAAAATACTTGCCAGATTAGACTATTAGACTATTTAAATAATACAGTATCTAAAAAAGAAATTAATCCATGAACTAATTCCCAAGAAAAACTCCAGAACCTGATGGATTTGCAAATGAATTATAGCAAATATTCAAATAACTAATTCCAATATTGAATCAATTGTTTTCAGTAATAAGAAAAAAAAAGTGGGAGAAGGATTCTGGGAAGATGGCAGATGGCAGAGTAGGTCAGAATATTCTAAGCTTTTCAGATTTCCCTCACAAGACAAAATTTTTTCTCAGGACAAATGTAGAGCAGTAAATATAAATAAGAGTTGAGGCAGAACAGTTGCCCTCCTAGGAAAATCAGTAATCTGAAGATAACCAGCAAATTGTTCTTTTGGGTCTATTCACTTCACCCTGCATCAACTTATTTAAGACTTCCCAATTTCTCTGAAATCATCATTTTTATCATTTCTTATAGTACAATACTAATCCATTAAATTTATATATCATAATGTTCAATTTTGATAATTTGGTATCTCAAAAACCTGCTAGAAATAGTTTGGTACATTCTCAGAATTTATTTGCCTATTTACTTCTCTATAGGTATTAGACTCACTCAGCCAAAATTGACTCCATATTGGTGTTCTATTACTGTAAATATAATAAACAATATGTTTAAAATTTTATTTTTTATTTTATTTTTCCCCTCTTTTTAATCAGATTGCCTAGAGAGATCAATTTTAATCATCTTTTCAAAGAACTGTCTTTTAGTTTTATGTTTGTTTTTATAATTATTTTGGTTTCCAGTTTGCTTATTTCTCCTTTAAGTTTTTAATAATAAAGTTTGTTTGTTAGCTTTCTAGATGCATATTCAGTTCATCAATCCTCTCCTTTTATATTTTTTAAAATGTATATTGGTAGACAGATGCATATTTCTCCTTGCTGATTGCTTTAGCTAAATCCTACAAATTTTGGTGTGTTGTTTCATCATTTTCTTTCAGATAATTGTTCATTGTGTGATTTATTCTGTAATCCACTTATTCTTCAGAACTTCATTATTGAGTCTATGCTTCTTTTGCTTGTGCATCCTCAACTATATCTTGTTTTTACTGTACTAAGTTCTGCAAATTATGTTTTTATTAATTTTTTTCTCCTTTGTGTTTATTTGCAATATTTTTGTACTCTCATATGTGACAAATAAAAATTCCATGTGATGTTGTGAAACATGTATATTCTTTTGCAGCTCAATTTCAAAAATAGCATTAGTTTTTAACTTTTATTCTTCCAGCAAGGGATAGGTGAGCATCACATACAATAAAATGGATAAATTTTATGATTTAAAATTTTAAAGATGTATTTGCAAAGCAAATTTAACATAACAAATATTATAATGGAAATGCTTGCCTAAGAAAATCTTTGCAACAAGTTTTTCTGATAAAACCTTCATTTTCAAAATATTAACAAATTGGCTCAAATTTCTAAGAATAAGAGCTATTCCCCAAATAGATGATAAGAAAGATATGAACAGGTAATTTTTAAGGTAAGAAACTTAAGATATTCACAACTATATAAAAATGCACCAAGTCGCTCATAATTAGAGCAATGAAAATTAAAACAGTTCTGAGGTTCTACATCATTCTCATCAAAATCACATGATGACAAAAAAAGAAATGTATTGCTATTGGAGGGACTAGGGGAAAATAGAAGAGTAATGGGAGGGAAAGATTAATAAAAAGAAAAAAAATATTGTCAGGCACCAGCACTTAAGTGATATAAAGTCCATGCTTTTACAGCAACCTTAATATTAATACTTGTCTAATATTCAGTAACAGAACAATAACCATTCAACAAATGCATAAATATGAAAATGTTATATCCAAAGAAACTTTTCCGTCTTCTAAAAGAAATACACCACAAAAAAAAACCTGCATTTGCATATTTACAGGTTAAAACAAAGAGAAAAATTAACATACAAAATCTTCCTTATTGGATCCCAAGTTAAGAAATCCTAATAACTGATGGTATGCTATAAGATTTCACAGATGATTCTTCAAAAACAAAAAGAAAAAATGAATAATACTCTTTTAAGTTTAATTCATATTAAAGAATTGTTTCTCCTTTCTCAGTCAATAAAACAATAAATTAAGCCCTGATTTTGTAGCATTTGCTAATTTCTAATTATTAATGTACACACTGAAAATTTAACATTTGTCTGTTCTACAAAGTCTTTCAATAACTCAAGTACTGAATGGATATCTCTTTGCAAATGTGAAGAGTGTAAGATAAGCATTCCACATGGAATATATTTACACATGGATGGACCTTGAAGGCAGTAGCAAGGAGAACTATCCCTGGAAGACACGATGTTCCAGTCATCTTAGCAATGTTTTAAACTTATTAATGGCTGTATGACCCTCTATTCTCCATGAGACATTGACATTTTTATTTTGATGGGAGTAGGAAAGTGTTCATAGTTGGATATCTACTTTTTCTCTTGGTTATCTTCCAGAAGTGTAAAATTACATTTATATCAGTTTCCCTCAAATATCTCTGGTCTAGGGGTTCCTTTTATTGGGAGGTGGTCAAAACAAAGTTGCTTTCCTGATCACTCTGAAGGGGAAAGATACCCCGTAGCTTGCTTTGACTAGTTTAGCTCTTTTCTATCAAATGTTAGCTATGTAAGACCATATTGCTAGACTATAACAAAGTATGGTTTGGGCAGAGGCAGAATAGATAATTACAGCCTCTTCTTCCTCCATACTTTTGTAAAGAAGATGAG